>NW_007578532.1:163247-193963 GCF_000690725.1 Stegastes partitus | reverse complement strand
GCCCAGAAACAATTGCGTGGTCCATTTCAGCTTCACTCATGCTCCACGTTTAGAAGTCAGTCACTGCCGAGACCTCTGTTCAGGATGGGTGGAGTCAAAAGGATTTGTCCATCTTCTATACAGTCTATGGGATGCACATGTACGTACAGTTATATACAAAAAACATCTCATCCATTGCAAAACCCTTCTTTCTTCATCACACACACACACACACACACACACACAGTCTCCCTATACCCAGAGTGCTAATTATAGCTTGCCCATTAATCAGTGACAGCTGTAATTATACTAATTCCGATGTGTAATCTGATCAAGGTGAGGAAGATCAAATCACAGGCTTTCTCTCCCGCTAGCTTGCTCGGGAATGTCGGTGAGGGTGGCAGGAGCGAGGTTGTAAAGAAAATTGGTTTAGACCAAAACAATCTGATTTGACTTAGTGTGGTAGCTGATTAGTGGGATAAAGCACAAGCATGTGTGTAAATAAAACTATCTCTTCTGTTTGTCTGCAGGCCATCGTGGCGGCTAAATTGAATTTATTAATTCAAGATTAAGAATATGTTTTAAAACAGAAAGTACGAGTAATGGCTGGCTACCTCCGGTGCCACGGTGAAGGCTGTGTAGTCGTCTGACAATGTTTGGCTGGGTTTTTGTGTAAATTTGTGTATTTTTGGGGTAAGCCATTCGCTGTCAGCTTGAGTTTTTATTTGCATCAATAACCAAGCGTTCCCAGTGTTTTATAGAGACTTCATTTCAGGCATAACCAGCATATTTTCGATCATGGTTTATGCTACTAATCTAAGCTACTTGTATTGTCTGGAGACCCAAAAACGTATAATCACTGACATATTTCTACTGAAGCAAGAGTTGATATAAAAAATAAAAACTGGAACAAACTCAAGCAATTAGTATTCCAAGGTTTTTCCAATCAGACTGTGTGTTTCTTATTGTGTTTAGGGTAGATTGCTTGTATCAGAAACTCTACATGCATGTGATGAAAACCCTCATTAATTTTGGTTTCTACGTCCAAACTAGACTTGCCGCCAGTCTGAAGGTGACGAGCCAGACAGCTGACCACCATGCTCTGTTTGGTCTGCGCAAACGTAATCTGATATTCTCGGGTCTGTTATGTAGTCTGTGTTCGCGCTCTCCACTAACACAGACTGTTTGCTATTGTTTCTGTGATCATATTTGAATTTCGGTGCAATATTTTTCAAACGGGCGCAGCTCCGTGTGCTCCCATCTCTCTGAGTCTTTTGTCTAGATTTGAAATTACCCACTGACAATAACGCTTAGTAAGCCAGATAACTAACACCGGCACGTGTGATGGATGTTTATTACTGTCGGGGGGGCTTCCCTGAGTAGCGCTGTTCTGTTATATCTGTGAGCCCGTCTGTAATCATTGTGTGAATTGTCTGTCAGATCAGATTGGCTGATCAGAGGTAGACTAATCTGTAATCATTGTGCCAAGCAGGTGTTAATTTGCAGCAACACATTCTGCTGAAAGCCAATATGGGAATGCATGCGTACATGAATGTTTGTCATTGTAATGTTTAGCTTAAATACACAGCAGATAAAGAGAAGAAGACTTTTATAGTTATTTTAGAACTTAGATTCAACACTAAACCCAACACATCCAGGGGAGAGACGGCGCAATTGTGACCGTTTACATTCAGGGGGGAATACGCCTAACGTGACACACCAGATGGTTTGTTACGCATCTCAGAAGTCATCCTCGGAAACTCTTTGGAAAAGGGCAGGCACTTTCAAAAAATATTTGGCAGGTGATTAAATGAACCATCTGTCTATCATCGGGCTCACTCACACCTAAAGCACACCCGGAGCTGCCAGTAGTTCCTCACAGGACCCTGACTGGTCCAACCAACTGTGGATTGGCCACGTACCTTGAGGCTTGGCCAAGACGGACTCTCGTGTGACTGCGATCTTGTAAATCTTTTGAGAATGTAGCTGCCTTATAAATGTAAGAATTAGCCTGTCCTTAAGTTAAAATTGAATCCCCACATAGTGCTTAAAGAAGCGGAAATGTTTCTTGTACAGCTATAAAATATTTAATTGTATTATTTTGATGTGTTTTAAACTCCAAGTCAAGACTTTAACCAAAAGATCAGGACATCAAACACAATAAAACCAATTAGAGGTGAAGTCAGGATGCCTGCTTAAACAGAACACAATCAGAAAAAAGGTGACTTGAACATTTCTTTAGTCTGGAAAGTTCTTCCATAAAAAGTGTTCCATAGACTAGGGGGCAGCCAACGCCGAGGCTTAACCGCCTCTGTTTTTGTGCCCAGATCTCTGAACATCCAAGACCACCTAATTGGTTGATCTCAGTCTTCAGGGCCTAAAAGAAAAACAATAAAATCTCAAATCCTAAAAAAAAAAAAAAAAGGACAGGAAGCCAGTGGAGGGAGGCCAGTGCTGATGATCACACTTTGTTTTTCCTGGTGCCGCATTTTGCACCAGCCGCAGACGCTTTATACTTATGTAAGATATAAATAGACTGCAGTAATGTCCCGTGCATACATCAGCATACGTTGGTCCGGAGCTGTTGCCAACTAACTAGCTTTAAAGCAAGAACCATGTAAAAGGGTCTTAAATGTAAATGTTCTTGGCTCGGAACATATTACGCTAAAGTTACAAGTCCCAGACAAAATGACAGCATCCACACTGAGTTAAAAGCAAAAGAGGCCAGATTGCTTTTTACTGGATCCATTTTTAACTGTATGCCTCACTTTACAAGCTCTATGGCAAATACAAATATGCTATTTCTGGTAACAAGTTTGGCTAATGTTGTCATGTGTACTGATAAAGCATCCAGAAGCAGCTCCCACGTAGACGCTGGACTTTCCTGTCCTGAACTGGGCTTTCTCTACACTAACCCCAGAAAACAATACGATGCAGTTTAGGGCCAAACATTATGCAAAACAAATCATAGTGCGACTATTGTTGGCAGCTATAAGCAAACAAACATGTATCCTTGATGATTTGTAGACTCGGGCCTCTTTACAGCGCCGCAATGCTTCATTTATAACAGCATGGTGGGACATATTCTACCTTTATCAAATAAATAAATAAAAAAACGCAGCTCCTGCAATTTGAATATTGCACTCGGCCATAATGCAATTTTAATATTTCGATTAACTATTCAGTGGCGATGTAGTTTTCTACTAGTATGCACTTTGGTTTTGTAAGTACTCTCTTAACATCACAAAACTTGAACACTATTGGTGACGGTGTTGTCTTTCGATACCCAGTATCAGTCAGCCTCTATTGGATACTCTGCTTGTCACATAATCAAAATGCCACAAGTGTGTAATCATACCAGCGGTGGCTATGTACACAACATGTCAGCACTACGTAATAATAATACCTCGCTCCTCATTTATCCGAGGAGCACGCAGAGCTGATGGTAGTTTAAAGACACGTATAAACACAACTCTTCCATTGCAGTAATAAGAAGTTCAATCACTGTGTGAAGACGTATCTGCAGTTTGTACAGCGGGAAACAGATGTCACCGAAACACTAAGCAGGCTGACTCTGCAGGGTCGGATCTACGCTATCAGTGACGGCAGACGCTGTTGCAGATTTGCCTGAATGACTACATTGTTTTCGCATCTGGTCGCTGCAACCCACTCCCAGGTTCCAAAACAAATGTGGGCTTTGAAACGGGAGCCTTCCATCTCCTGTCTGGTCACAGGCATGAATGGATTCAAAGCGGCACGCATGTAAAATATGCTGTTGCATGACTAGCTAGCGAGGGTAGAAAACAAACTGAGGGAAAGTGAGAAACAGATCAACAGGGTGTGGGTGCTAAGTGTGAAGCAAAGCAGGTACTCTCCAGATGGATCCCTCACATATAAATACATGCTAATCATCGTGTTTTGAACCGCTCTGGCTGCTGGATCACACAGAACATGTGCTGTTGGAGCATCTGAAGAGACAAGACGCCAAAATAGAGGAACAGAACTCTATGAAGAATTAAGGCAATGTTTATTTTATGATACTTTAGAATGCTGATGTTGCTCTTTACATGGACCGCTGTGTGTGACTGGGAAGAAAAACCTAATCAGCAGCTTTCCAAGAGCAACATCAGAGGGAAATGATTCACAAGGATGAGAATGCGACAAGAGAGGATAGATGTCGGAGGATGGTTTTTTGGGCAGAAGCCAAATTAAAGCCTCGTTCTCTCGCTCTACCGAAAACTAAAACTATCGCAGGTAAATCTACACACTTGTCGAGCTACTCTCTGTGTAAGGGCCCCAAATCTAAAAAAAAACATTTATTTTCTTTTTAACCTTGCTTGGACTCCTCAGGGGAAAAATTACAGTCAATCCATTTTGTGAGCTCGCCAAACAGTCTGTGGACTTGCTTTCTGCTTGTAACTAGGAGCATAAAAACAAGTGGTCATCTGATCTGCTGTGTCCGGCCAGTGCTAGAACGGGTCAGAACAGAGGTTTTCAAAGCTGCGAGGTGAGACAGAGCGTTGCGGTGGGGATGTGCAAGAAGAGCCACTGAGGCGCAGACGCTGCAGAAGTTAGCTTTTGGTGTTTGTCCTGTTGATTTGGGCCACTTAACAACACGGTCAGCACTTGGAGCTGCAGCAGTGGCTTTGACACACAGCTCAGGGGGGAAATAAGGTACCAGGAAACCCACATTTGATTAAAAACTCCAGTAATTCTAGGGGTCACACGCAGATATGAAACACACAGATTCAGGATGACTTGCACTTTCCTAGGGTGCAATTATTTTGGATATAATTACAGATAACAGCCATGCATTTGATTAGAAATCACATTAAATAGATGCTCCTTGTAAATCCAGATCTTGTCTGGAATAATCGCGCTTCCGAGTTGTGATGAATCGCGTTAGGGAAAAGACGGGGCGGTGGGTCAGGGTTTTGTTACTGCAAATTACATTGTTCCTTTAATCATCTCAGGGCGCTGAAACTAAAAGAAAGCCTCAGTAATAGAATCCTGAACAATGTGGGCAGCAGTTTTTAATGGTTGCTCACTAATGCAGGTTTAATATCAAAACTGCAACAGAATCACCATATTACTGACCAGAGGGCGAGCGGAGGAATTAATAAACAAGCGGGGGATTTCTCTAGTGTGGTATTTTAAAATGCTTCTGCTTGAAATGTTACAACTAAATTGAGAAACTAAAGGCTGTTCTGAACTGCATGAACTTGAGGGCCATTTTAGGGCAGCACAAACTTTTGTGTGTTACAACCGTCAACATAGAACCTCTTTCAGGACCATTTCTTCTCAAACAGGTACTTCTGAACAGCCCTAAAACACTGCTGGACATGGCGATTGGTTAAACTCTAATTTTTCCTTTCCTCTCAAACTTGTCAAGTAGAAATCTTTTCCTGCCATCAGCAATGTAAAGTCCATCATAACTAACATAACAGACCTGCCATTTCTCTATTTCCTAAGTGTCCAAAGACCTGGAGTTACATCCAGTAGCCTCTATTTATTGTTGTTTTGGCCATAGACTGTATAAAAGATGGACGTAGCTACCGTGACGTCACCCGTTGGTTTCTGCACTGAGAAAATGAAGCCAGGGTTTTGCTACTTCCTGGTTGACATCTTGGATTTTTGGAGCCAGTGACGCAAAAATCGTCAGAGGGGCGGAGCCATAGGAGCAGCGATTGGTCAGACGGATTGAGAGGCGGGCCCTCTCTGCCCCGCCCACATTTACCGCCTTCTGCTCGCTTCGTCTGTATCGTCGCTGCCGACTGTCAATCAAGCCAGCCACGCCCCTTGCCCCGCAAAATGTTGATGATTTTTTAAAAATTCAGTATTGATTTATTTTCAGATTGGCCACCTGATCTCTGGATTTGACCATGAAAACTAATAAGAAAAAAATCCTGAGCTGTAGGAATGCAGTATTTCATGATCTGTGATCACTTCTTTTCACATTCAGTCTATGGGAGCCAGGGCTTTTTGGAGCCAGGACTAGTGGACGTAGTGATACTGCAGGTTTTGACATTTCCGGGTTGGCTTCATTTTTCGGGGCCGGTTGCTACGTCCATCTTTTATACAGTCTATGGTTTTGGCACAGATTAGGGCTGCCTTATGGATGCCGTGACAGTATTTACCTTTATTTGCAAACAAAAGCTTAACATTTAGTAACACTACTGATGCTGATGGAGCATAAATAGTCGGTGGTTCGTAATGTGCGTAGTCACAAGTAAACGCAGCGTGTACATGTGTTACTGGGTGTATGTCTGTGTTTGTGCCAACGCCTGTGTTTTCAAGCAGGGAAAAAAATGATGATACTAAACGCAATTCATCATCGTGACTCATGCAGCCACAACCTTTTCTATGTATTTACGTTAACGGGTTTTTGTGACACCATGATGCCATAACACGCTATCCAGACTTGCAGGTCCCAGCTGTTGGACCACTGCTAATCCTTGCAGCGGTTCCCATTTCATTTGTATGCAAAATATACACAAAACTGTGTGCGCTCATGACACTGATGGCAAGCTTAGTTTTTATTTTTATTTATTTATTTTTTTGCCATAAAGATTAAATCATCTGAGGCAGCAGTCCTTGCAGAAACAAGGAGGAAAAATGATTAATTAAGGTGTGTCATGAATGCACACAGCTCTCATCATCACTCATTCACTGACAACAAGACACTGCATCAGGTTAGATATCACAGCCATCAATATGTTCGCTTCAGGAAGCATTCAAACACGTTTAGTTTTTGCACACTTTACTGTGTTGGAAATGAAATGTCTGAAGGCTAAAATTAGATTTTTTTCCCCCCACCAATCTGCACTACTGACATATGACAGAGAAAACATGTTTTCACGAAACTGAACAGGCTGACAGACTGGACATAGTTTGGAAAGGCACACACCACAGGTCCTATATTAGATTTTACTATTCATTCTGCATGCCAGCAGAAAAACTAAGTCATGAGGTTCAAGGAACTCTCTGTAGACCGCCACTATGAACTATGGGGAGGTATAGATGAGGGCAGGGGAATAAAATCAATTCTAAAGCTCTGAGTGTTCCAAAGAGAACAGTGGCCTCAATAATAGAGTTGGCCCCCTGGCCATACTGAGCAACCGAGCATGACGGTCCTTGGTCGAGAGGTGACCGGGGACCCAATAGTTACTTTAATAGAGTATCGGAAGTTCTTTGCAGAGATGGGAGAGCCTCCCAAAAGGCTAACTATCTCAGCAGAACTCCATCAGCCAGGCCTTCATGGCAGAATTGAGTAAAACGCATGACAGCCCGCTTAGGGTTTAACAAACTGCATTTAAAGGATTCTAACAGCATGAGAGAAAAGATACTCAGAGGATCTGAGACAAAAATTGAACTATTTGGCCAGAACTCCATGCATTAATTCTGGTGAACACCATTCTCTGCTTATCATCTGCTAACACCACTGTTACAGCGAAACCTGGTGGTAGCAGCATCACACTGGGGCTGCTTCTCAGCAGCAGAGACAGGGAGAAAGGTCAGAACCGAGTGAAGGATGAATGTAGTCTGAAAAAGACAGGTACTTGAGGAAAAACCTGCTCCAGAGTGCAGGCGACAGTTCACCGCTCTGCACAACAGTGAACCAAAGCATACAGCCAAGACAACACTCGAGGGGCTTCAGGACAAGTCTGTGTCTGTCCTTGAGTGTCCCGGCTAAAACCCAGACTTAAACCCCATTGAAAATCTGTGTTCAGTTCACAGATGCTGCCCAGCCAATCTGATGGAGCTTTACAGGATGTGCCAGGAAGAATGGGATAAACAGCCCAAATCCAGATGTGCAAATCCTGCACAGCCGTACCCAAGAAGCCGAGAAGTTGTGTGTTGCCAAACAAGATTGTGCTGAATTAAAGGGTTAAGAGGTTTGAATACATTTGTAGAGAACAGACTTAAGGTTTTAATTTTTGAATAAATTTGAAATAATGTTTAAAACTTGCTTGCTTTGTGCCAGCTGGTGAGTGAATGTAGACTAATGGGAAAAAAGCCCCTTTAAACAAATATACAACATAAAGTATGCAAAAACTGAAGAGGTCCAAATATTTTCTGAAGGGACTGTATCTGCAGCAACGACACTAAAACTAAATGTGCTCATGACTAAAAGCTGTGTTGGGACGGTGAAAACCTGAGAGTTTTTGAGGTGGATGATATATCTCAGCAATTACTCAAACCTGGAAGGCTGTCCATTGTCCTCCCCTGATTATATTTGTGACATTCTGCGTATTTATTTGTGACACTTTCACAAAATCCCTTTCACTACAAATGTGAAATTATTCCACCTTTTCCTTTTAAATCTGTGATCACTACGTGCATCACCAGCTCACTGAACTGCGGACCACAACACACACACCCGAAGTGCCAAAAGCTGTCAAATGCTTATCTTACTTATCCTGCAGCGGTACATCACATCACATTCTACTCGGAGTGGTAGCTATCTTGCCAACACTGCACTAAATATTCATTACTATAATGGAGGTGAGGTGGAAGCTGGAGGGCACAATACTACAGGTTGTGCTTCCAACCGCACCGGGCTACAGGAATGCTGCTGCCACAAACACACAAATGTCAGCACACACGGAACGGGGCACTGGCTAAATATTCAGCATTACAAATAATGGAAATTAACAGCAGCTTTGGCTCAGAAGTCTGTATGCAAGGGACTGTTTTTCAATTAGAAGATGTAAGCAAACAAATATGTGCTTACCAAACGTAGAATACGTGCTGTGTGAGTGTTTGGAGTTGATACAGAGGCTTGTCACACTGTGAGGTGGAATGTTTTGTGGTTTATGAGTGTCTGTTCTGCAGGAGTGGAGGGTGAGGGGAGCCAGACAAGAGCTGACAACAGTGTTTTATGCCTTTCTATACTTTTCCTCCACCGTAACCCTGGGAGAAATGAAAAAAAAAGTCCTCATGAGGACAGCATGGTGCCATCACCTGGCTACCACCGGGCGCAGCCCCGGCGCAGCAACCCGCGGTGATCAGAATCTTCTCAAGGCGGCCCTCCTTCTCTACCTGACAGGTCCTCCCCCCCAGCACCCAGCAGGAAAATGGAGACTATTTAAGAAACGTGCAAGGAGGACAGTAAATGTCTCCTCTTGTCAATAACACCACCTGTGTCTGAGCTATCCCTCGCTCTCAGCAGCAACAACACCTGCTACTTTTCAACCAAAGATGTAATGTCGTTCTAAGGGATGCTTCAGCAACATCAACAACATGAAAGTTGGAGATTTTTAACGGACATATCGGTCACATCTGGGACAGAAACCAATCAAAACTTTTAGTGCCAAGTAGGACTCAAGAGCAAGAAAAACTGCATCCTACACTTCCCATAATGCAACTTGGCAGCAAGTTTGCTAAACACCTACATCTTTTAAACTCAACCGTGCAAAAATAATTAAAATCTCAAATCCAATCATAATCTACTGATATGACGACATTACCAGCATTATTTTCAGAGACAGTGTGTTTTACTGGCTGCTTAGTCCTCCCAGTGATGATAAAAGCACTTTTCATCTTGTCTGAATGACTTACCACGACATAAAGGGACAAAAGGATATGTGTACAGACTCTGTGTACTATACATAAATCCCTTTCCATGCCCTACAATTAATCACCTTTACACAAAAGGGCAAAGGTTCAGACATCCAATTGAACTGGGGGGTAAATGGATGAGACAGACAAAGAGGGTTGGAGGGAGAGTGCAAGATCCCCTGATATTTGAGCAATTCTAAAAATAGATATCCAGTATTGTATTTCTCAAAAAAAAAACAGAGAATGAAAAAAGGAGCAAACACTATATATCCACTCCATTGTGAAGGCGAACGCTCGGGGTGACGTGCGTTGGCATCAGGTGCTCATATAAATTACACCACTGTTTATGAACTCTGTGTCGGGCTGAACATGAAGCCTCTTCATTTCTTAAAGACTGGTAATGTTACCCCTCGTTTGGCTCATCAGCTACTGGAGTGACTCCAGGTCTGAAAGAGTCATATAGTCAGCAGACTCCAACTTATATGTGAGACTGAATAAATTTTGCATGTGAACTTCTAGTGACATGACTAGGTTCTGCCAATCAGAGAAGAAAACCAACATTTGCCGAGTTGACGTGCTGCGGGATTTATTTCAAAGTTTGTGTAACATGGAGAAGTTGACTTAAGCAGACTGCAAGCAAGAAAAAAAAAGTTACAGCTGGTGCTGGCAAATAAATGCCAACAGGGTGATCGAGATCCAAAAGTGATCGCCCTTTCTAACAGAAGTTTAATAAAACAGACACGTTATGATCGATTTTTGTATGAAATGGCTGTGCACGCACAAGCAAATACAAACAGGTTTATTTTTACAATTACACACGACTTGTGCTCAGACGTCTGGTGCAGCCGGCTTTATTGATTATAGTGGAAGTGTAGTGTAGCAGCGGGCGACTCCGCCAGCGATCCTCAAACATTACGCATTCAGTGTAGCCACAGGGGCAGGCAGGAGTTAAATGTCAAATGTCACAGCTCTGAACTTACCGTTCCACTGAGTACTCAATCAGACAGCGGCTTTTATTTACCGACTCCTTTGCCGTTTCCAAATGTCACACACCGCACCTGCAGGAAAAAAAAAACACAGAAACAATTGTATTAATATATGTGTGATGTGGCTGTTAAGATGAAATACTCAGTAGCAAGTTATCAGCGCCACGTTATTATCTCAAATAAATATTACATAATCCCAAACAACAAAGATTATGCGAATGCATTCAGGGTTATTAGATTGTTTTCTATCAAAATATTGAATGAATTATTGGTAGTCTGGTTCAGAGGCATCCTACACCCAGTGAACAGGGGCAGTCCTTTCAGCGCAGTGCTAAAATAAGCCTTAAAAGGAGTCGACATTACGTTTTTTTTGAAGAGATGCTGAAAAAAATCAACTTCAAGCAAACAAATCAAGGCCAAGAATCTCTTTGGGGCACCCAGTGGAACGTCACCCCAGCATGTGAAGAAAGTACTGGTCAGCACCCTGCTGACCCTGCCCCGGGCGGCTCGGCTCTGACCAGCAGCAACTGCAGCAATACCGCAGCACAACAGCATTGACAAAGGGTGGCAGTAAACAGCCAAGACATCCAAGGAGGCATGGGAAAAAGGGAGCAGATGTTGCCCCATTGTCCAATCACATTAGCGACTGCGATTCCATCCTTACAGGCACAAGGACGGAAGGGTATCTTGAAAACAAAAAAAAACTGAGGTGACACTGGCAAGGTTTAGCATGGACTGAAACTGAGTGGCAGGCTTCTAAGTAAATTAAAATCAAGTTACTTGTCTCACACTGCCCAACCAACCTGTCCTTCAGCAGTGACAAACAGAGAAAAGAGCAAACAACACAAGTTCATGCATCAATAACACATTTAACGCTGATACCAGGAAACACGCACGCAATGCAAAGTCGCACCCCGGCATCATCACGTTCATTAACGACAACAAAACGTAAAATTAGCATCTCATTCACCAACCACACTGAAAAGAGATGACTTGTCTGTTCAAAAAAAAGAGAAAAGGCTTTTGGGGTGAGTATTGCACACCATATGGTAGCTGCTTGGGCATATGGGCAACGTGGTTGGAAAAAAAAACAAAAACGCTCACCATCGTCTACTGCTTCTTCCACCATCCTATGAATGTGTCTCCATCATCTGTATTCAACGCATTCACCAAGGTGCTTTACACCTCTCTGAGCTGCCACAAGGACTTCTTGCACAGGAGCCACCTTCCTCAAAGTTTGCAGTAATTTACATATTTTTCCATGTAGCACATGCTTGGGCATGTTAATAGGCATATATGGTTCTCCATGTATAAAAACAAGTTTAGGTGGCCAGGCGTGCTATTTTTGCTCAGATGGAAAGGTGCTGCCCTGCCGACCTGCACTCAGCGGATATCAGATGTAACGTCCTGTCTGAGCCTGGAAAAGATCAGGTACTCTGTTCAGAACCAAAGGGGGGGGGGGGATTTAAAAAAGTATGGGGACCCTTTGTAAGATATCTTTCTAATCCCCATTGATCCTACTTACATCCATCTTTAATTTATTTACTGCAATTTCATTTTGAGACTGGGAAAGGGGAAATAAAGATAAGGAAAGAGAAAGAACTTGACATGCAGTTTTACAGCCTTGTACATTTCTTGCTGCACTGAGGACTTGTTCCCAGTGTCACTCTCTGATTATGTTGGTTTTTGCCAGGAATGTTTTGCAGATTGAGCCATGTTTTTTCTTTCTTTTTTCCCTTTTGTTTTTCTGTTTTTGGTTGCAAGGTGGATCGATGGTTAGCACCGTTGCCTCGCAGCATGAAGGTCGCCGGTTCATGTCCCTTTAAGGACACCCGGGATCTTTCTGGTGGAGTCTCCATGTTCTCCCCGTGCAGCGTGGGTTCTCTCTGGGTTCTCCGGCTTCCTCCCACACAGTCCAAAAACATGTTGAGGTTAATTGGTGATTCTAAATTGTCCATAGGTGTGAATGTGAGTGTGCTTGGTTGTCTGTCTCTAAGTGTGGCCCTGCGATGGACTGGCGACCTGTCCAGGGTGTCTCCTGCCTTCACCCTGAGTCAGCTGGGACAGACTCCAGCCCCCTCCTAGTGAGGATTAAGCGGTGTATTGATAATGGATGGATGGATGGATGGATGGATGGATGTTTTTTGTTTGGTTTGTCTTTGTCACTTTCACGGTTTTGGGTTGTTGTTGTACAAATATTCTGCATAGAACTTGTGCTCACTACTACTTCTAACTTTACACTGCTGTGAAATGCACAAAGAAAATCTTTATATTGTTAATTCTCTTGTTTGAAAATTCAATAAAAAGATCATTGACTGAAAAAAAAAAACAAGTTTTGCAATGTGACTAATAGTACATTTGTCTTACATATTAAAACACACCGTGCACTATAGGCTAGTAGTTTAATATATTTTAATAAATCATAAATTCAAACACCAGAAGCGTCATGTTATGCTAATTTAGCACAATCCTAAAATCAAATCCACTTCAATTGCAAACCACACATATGTTCTCTGCACTTGGAATAACATGACTAACCCTGCGCTTATTCAGTGCAGATAAATAAAATAGACTTTTTACATAAATGGCTACCGAAAAATTCAGCGAATGTACCAATAAATAAGCAATGACCTCTTCTTACATGTACCAACATGAGACAGCATGTGCCAGCTTTAATAGTGGATTTTCATCATTACTATTCAGCTGTACAGTTTGACGTGAGATAAACCAGAAGTTAGCACTGAAACTGGATCATCTCTGCTTGTTTTTCTGCTAATACGGTGCAAGATTGGTTACATAAGTCAACAGTGAGTCACCTTGTGTTTCCTCCCTCTTGTGCCTTACGACCAAGCAACGCAACAAAGGACGACAGGCTACACTAGCGCTCACACTGTCTAGTCTCTTAGGGCACACCGCTGCTAATTTAGCAGTAGTGAATGCATCAGTTTGAGTGTAAGAACATTCTACCACAGCAACTATCTGCTCTGGGGATGCTCCCTTGCCTCATCCGCTAACTATCAAGAGCAGAGGGAAACAATCCAGCAGTGACAGTAGAGACGCTGTTGTTTGCTCTTGAACTATGGGGATGTGCGGAGTTAAAAAAAGACGACAAGACAGCGAAATCTCAGTGAAATAGAGGATGATATCTTGAAATGACCCTTCCTCTCCCCCTCTCCTTGCAGTAGCAGGGAATCTGCATTACGTGGTTCATCCTGACAGTCGTTTTTTTTCCCCACTGTGATAAGTCTGTCACAAAATCCACAGCAGCTGTAAATCTTATTGGAAACAGCTCCTGATTCAGTGTTTTTTTTTCTGCATTCTCAGTAACTACGCCTGCGGTTTCCACTCGAGCAGCCGAAACGCGGTGGCAGATGTCAATCGAGATAAATTAAAGACAACAACTGGCGCGCAATTACATGTTAATGAATCATGAATGAAACGCTTAGCTTGCTGATTCCTAAATGAGCTTCGTACATCACGGAGCTTCTGAATTTATGAAACCTAAAGACAAAACAATTTTCGAGCGGCAACTGCTGTTAACGACGCTCGGCCCTGAGCTCATTCAAACTTTCAAACGCAGCAGCGCAATTAACCCTGTTTCTGCAGTGAGGAAAAAGTTCACTTGTGTTGTCACGTCGCAATTACCGGAGGCGAGAGAAGCAAAACAGCGTTCGACGATCTCTGCTTGCTCCTTTCAATTAGTTCAGGAGAGAAACCGCCATAAATAAGACAAGCCGGACTGGACTGTAAGATTAGTTTATCGGTGGTTTCACTGTTCATCCTCAAACATCTGCATTCTTAGTTTAGGCTGCAGTTCGGGCTCACTCATCCCTTTTTTGTGTGTTGAGAAAACCTAACAAACCCAGTCTCATGCATATCTTGTGGAGACCTCAATATTTAATGCTGCATATCTGCAGACCAAACTAATAGAAATGCAGCCGGTGTTACAATGCTTTCTCCTCACTGTCTTTTTCACTGTAACAGTTCTGTGAAGGAAGAATCTTTACCTCATTCATAGGGGAGGAAACGCAAACAGCTCCTAAATACAAATAACATGGAAATTGTGGTAATTAGCGACGGTATTCCATTAAATTAACATATATATAACTTACTACTTCTGTATTATTTTTGGATTTCTTATTTCTCTTTAAGCATCTTCGGACATTTTCAATGAAGAAAAAAAAAAAAGCATTATCAGTATTTACAGTTGGTCAAATCAAACTACCCGTACGAAAACAGTACAGGGATGCACTGCAGCTTTTCTTTGTATGTTCAACAACCTGTGAGATGCCGACTGTTTTGTCTAAGTTTTCGTTGCTGCCGCTTGTTAATCAATGAAGGGCTCTACTGCAGCATCAAGAGGAGCACTTACTCAAAATGTCAGTCGTTTATTTTCTATGTAAATAAAAAGACATTTCACAAATATTCCTAAACATAAACCTGTATCAGTTACGTCACCATTAACAAAACTGGCGACCTGAGAGGAGTAAGTAACTTTCATATACAGTATCATAGCTAGAATTTAATTATATGATGTTTCATATGGGGGCTGCAGGGTGGCGCAGTTGGTAGCACTGTTGCCTCGCAGCAAGAAGGTCGCCGGTTCGCGTCCCGGTGGGGGGCACCGGAATCTTTCAGCGTGGGTTCTCTCCGGGTTCTCCAGCTTCCTCCCACACAGTCCAAAAACATGGTGAGGTTAACTGGTGATTCTAAATTGTCCATAGGTGTGAATGTGAGTGTGCTTGGTTGTCTGTCTCTGGTTGTGTAGCCCTGTGATAGACTGGTTACCTGTCCAGGGTGTCCGCTTCGTCCTAAGTCGGCTGGGATAGACTCCAGCCCCCCATGACCCTAGTGAGGATTAAGCGATGTACAGATAATGGATGGATGGCTGGATGTTTCATATGTAACGTAGGCTGATTGTAGTTTTTGTCATCTGATTGTAAAATCTCCAAAACATCTAATCCCTGACTGCAGTTACTGCCAAATCCGATCCTACCCATCCCATATGAAACACACTGTACCAAGTCACATTCATTTTTGAAGTCTTTTGTTGTTTTGTTGGCAAGAATTACAGACGAGTGACCATCATTAGTCAGGACTTTGTACAATGTAATAAACAACTTAGAAAAAAAATAATTACAAAACGTGTCTGTGAAGACTCTCAGTCATCCATCCATCCATCATCCATACACCGCTTAATCCTTACCAGGGTCGTGGGGGGCTGGATTCTATCCCAGCCGACTTAGGGTGAAGGCAGGTAACCAGTCTATCACAGGGCTACACTTAGAGACAGACAACCAAGCACACTCACATTCACACCTACGGACAATTTAGAATCACCAATTAACCTCAGCATGTTTTTGGACTGTGTGGGAGGAAGCCGGAGAACCCGGAGAGAACCCACGCTGCACGGGGAGAACATGCAAACTCCATGCAGAAAGATCCCGGTGCCCCCACCAGGACGTGAACCGGCGACCTTCTTGCTGTTAGCAACAGTGCTACCTGTGGTGCTACCTGCGCCACCCTGCAGCCCCTCTCAGTCATCCAGGTCATGGTTAATCTTGTAGATTAATCGTAGCAACTGGACTTGCTTGAGTTCCTCGAAGATGTTTCATCTCTCATCCAAGAGGCTTCATCAGTTCTGACTGACTAGTAACTCCCAACTAGTAACTCAAGCAAGTCCAGCTGCTACGATCAATCTACGAGAATAATTACAAAACTTGATAAAAACGTTTCAAGAGAAAGAAATCATCTGTCACCAAATAGTGACTGTAAGAAAAGCTTGTTACACATAACTATATATTTTTGCAAAGCCATTAAAAGTTAGGATTATTTCTTCATATTGTCCCATTGCACTTTGTCTGTACCAACTGAAAAAAAAACACCCCAGTGTCCTTCCTTAAAACCCTGAAACTCCTTCCTAACAGTCAGTGTTACTGAGCTAACAAGTCAATTGGGGAGTGCACAAGCAAGCAAACAACAGCCTTCAGTTACAATTAATGATGAGTGGCAGCTGAAGTTGGACGGGGTAAACATCCTTTAATTCTACACGACCTCTTTCGGTGACCTTCAAGTGCAAGAGGCAGACATTATTACCTCATCAAAAATATTTGTCTAAGTGATCATCCTTTATATACGACTTGCCTAACCTACAGTAACACCCGCTCTGCTTCATGCCGTGTTTCAACGTCCCCCCGAAACGCGGTACTGAATGTGACATTGTTGTAAATTATTGCAGCTCAAACTGACAAGCCAGATGATGCTGTGAAGGTGATAGATGACTGCAACAAACTTCAGCATGCTTCGGCATCATTATGCAGATGGCGTGACAGCTGATAGTTTTTTTTTTTTTTTTGAGGCTGTTTGCTGCCAAAAAAGCCTTCACTTGTGAAAACTGAAGTCGGGGGGGGATTAGGATGGAAGTCACATTCTGAGGAAGTTTGTGAGGGAGAAGTGAATGACTCACTCTCACTTACTCCAAACGCTGCTGCAAAAGGTATCTTTGGGGAATTAACATCTAGTCTCCCCCGGTGGAGCTGCTCGACGGCCCGTGGCTGATGGCTATAAACGCGAGCTGCTGAGTGAATGTTAAGACGGGCACAAATGGTCAGCATTTTTTATTTTTTTCTCGATAAATACAGCAGGCTAAACCCATCCATCCTTTGAATTAGAGGCATGTGATCAAAGCCACCCTGTGGCGTTGAAACATGACATGAACGCAATACTGATGCAACACTGGTTTCAAATTTGATGTCGAGAGAAAATCATGATATAATACTCGAACAACACGGCGCAGAGCAAAGTGTTTCTTTTACAAAAACAAACCACCCTGAGGCTAAAGAGAACGATGCATTAAAAACACAAATACATGTTTTTTTAAAACACATTATTACCAGTGCGTGTTCAAAGCATTTAGCTCTCCAAAGTCTATCTTGTTCCTTCTCCCGCCCAACTCGCTACCCACTTACTTTCTTTTTCTTGACCCATCTGATTTTCTTGCTTGCTCAGAAAAAAAACTTTTGACTTCTGTGACACTTCTGTTGACAGCTTTGTGCACGTCTTCAGCGTACAAAACATTTCAGCTGAAACCCGATGAGAAGCTGCAGCAGGGTTCAGTTTCGGCTGATCCTCGAACAAAACAGCAACATTTAAGGTCGACAGTCAAAAACGGGACAGAACGATAAATCTTTTACGCATAAGGCCGATACTGGAACATCATATAAATCGGTTTACTGACTGATAAAGACATGAAATTGTCTATTTTTTTCAACACAGTTTAATGTAATAAATAACATAATATCATCTGACTTCATTAAATAAATAGAAAACAGGTACACTGCATGTCAACATCTCTGGTTCAACCGTTCACAAACCCCCCTCAGGTACACCTTAATATTAAAGACAGACTCTTGACATGACTACAAAAGGCTAAATGGTGACTGCCAGAGGAGAACACAGACTTCATAAATAATTGTCACCCCATCATGTGAAATTATGTCTAAGAGGCACTTTGCATAAACCAGCCTGACATGGGCTACACATGCTGTACACACAACAATGGGCAGACACGCGAGCAGACTGATTAACCCTTCGGCTTTTGTACGCAATATAGATTATGAGTCACAGTCACTCATTAGAAGCCAACCAAACTGAGCCACAGCATTAAAAGAGGTCATCCTCATTCGACTGAACCCATCACATACATTGTGACCTTACGGTGTCACCGTGGGCAAAAAAAATGTGTGTGTGTGTTCACATGCATATACATGTCAACCGCTAATGGCATCGACGTGTTTTGCTTTCAGCCCAGTATTGGGATATCAGCAGCCAGTTATGCAACGTGCTTTTACCCGTGTTCATTTCAGACTCTTTGTTGGAGCGTTAGCTGCACACTACACTACAGGCAGTTGGTGGTTGGCAGCACACACACACACACACAAAACTCCTCTTTAGATGAATAACTGACGAGGTCTGCGCTCCATCAATGTGTAATACGCCCAAATTTGTTTGGAGATAAACAATGCACCGTCAGTTGAGCCATGTAGACGTAATGCTGTTAACGCTGCTAAATAACGAAAACGAAACCTTCAACATCATTTGGTGTGGCTCAGAGCAGCGGTCCCCAACCACCGGGCCGCGGACCGGTACCGGGCCGTGGGTCATTTGGTACCGGGCCGCACAGAAAGAATAAAAATGTTTTTGGTTTTTTTTTGTTTTTATTTCCAGCGGAGTCTGCAGGGTGTTTTATTTTGAAAAATGACGAACTCGTCTTCCCATCACTTCCGTCTGTGCTTGTTTCTCGCACTTGACCGTCAGTTTTTTTGCTCGGCCATTAAATGAAGCCGTCGGTCTAACCGCTGCCGAAATGTATTAAAAAAACAAACGTCTCCAGAGAGCTTCTGTGGAAAGTGGGAACATAAACACACATTTAGCAAGTAATTTTATTAGTTTACGAAATTTTTTAATAGAAAAAAACAATTATTTTTGTTGTGTGCACAATGGCCGGTCCGTAGAAAATTTCCTTACGCAAAGCAAAACAGGCTGGGGACCGCTGACTCAGAGGACACCTGCAAACTCTGGGACAACCACAACCCATGCTTGCAGCACATTCTTTCTGGCTACAAAGCAGCAACAGATGCTGTCCAGGTAGCACCATGTCCAGATTCAACAAAAGTTAGCAGCGGTCTTGAAGGTACCTGTGCCACAAGCAAACAGGACCAGTTGATCCAGGATGCGAGCAGAGAGTCGGCATGGACGGCTTGCTCAAGTTCCCAGAGGAGGTCACCACAACCTCCTCTCTGCAGACAGAGATCGCTGTGACTGTCTCGTAGGAGAAAGGAATGGAAGCTGCTTTTGAGAAGAAGAAGGTGAGGTACACAGAGCTGGCAGCTGCAGAGGAGCAGGATAGGAGGAATATCATCCATCACGTGGAAGTCGGCTGCAAAGGCTTCGCTGGAACATCCATTCAATGCTTCCTGTAGTCCCTCGGAATTACTGGCTTCAGGCTGAAGAAGGTACTTAAGGTCTTGGCATACGCGGCAGAGCGAGGGAGCTTCTGGCTTCGGCTCAGACGGAAACGAAAGGCGTGAGGAAAAGATCAAACTGACAGTCAGCTGGAGGGAGCAGTGAGGATATATCCCCTGTTGAAATGTTATGATTATTCGTTAATCATTTAATCGATTAAAATATATACTACCCGTTAAGGCAGAACGATTGCGTGTGGAAAACCTATTACATGTAGCACCTGTTTGCAACACCAGGTGGAGCATCCTACTATTTGATGACCCAAGGAGGCAGGAATTCGGATCGTGAGCTGTTCCATGTTGGGCAACAATAAAGGGCATTGTGGGTGTCCAGCTAGCAACAGGCTACCACGACAGAGACTCCTGTGTTGTTTAATGGCTTCCGGCAGTAGCTCATGCACTGGAGACAAGCGGTAGTTTATTACTGCAGCATTCCTATAATTGATTGCTGCTTTTTAGAGCAAAGGTAATACGTCTGAGGGTTAAAAATGGTTTACTGATGGGCAAAATGTCAAAAATGTCCACGATACTTCATTCATTGTAACGACTGTATTGATTGATAGGCCTGTTAGCGATCTGTTCAGGAAGCTTTATGTAAAAAAAACAACAACAAAAAACAGCTTTAATCTCTAGAGCTGCTCCACCACCTTGAGTTTTAAAGAGATTAAGGTCAAGAAATACAAATAAAAAAGCATTCTCAGTTGACAAATGCGCAGTTGGCCTGATGGCAGGTGTGCAGTCATTCACAAAATACCTGAATAAGGGATGTACACTATTTTCCAGGTCAAGCACAAGTATTTACATTTGGTTTTCAAGACTGCCCATGCTGCAGCTTGGCTGGTAGCACGGGCAACCTCCTGACGAGTAAAATCCACATCAAACCACTGTGCAGTTAAAACTAATGGTGGCCAGCAGTGAAGATCAAGACCCACAAAAGGCTGCTAATGTGGTTTTTCACGAGGCCAGAACAGTTTCTGTGATGTGGTGGTTGGCTGGGTATCCTGTTAGCTTCAGCATGGTGAGAAGTTGACAAAATCCCATCCCTCTTACCATCAACAGTCTGCAGTCATGCCAGTGGCTTTGTGAGGGCATACTTGTGCCTCGAGTGAAAGACTAACAGCAGCCTGCGATTACAGTGATTGCCCGTCGAAAACTTGCACTTGTGTTATGAAATTTAAATGCTAAAATTTGTTCCGACTCCAAGTCAATAACTTTCTGATTAGCATGGTGTACACTTGGCAAGTACAACAGCTGGGTTAAGTTAGCCAGCATCCTCTGTGGCCTGGAGGGTTAAGCACTCGTGCTTCCTGTGCTTGTGCCGTATGTAAACACACACACACACAGTCAAGGTCCTGACCGAAATCAAGTGTAAATCAGGCCAATCAGGTTAAAACCTGGGGACAATCTATTAGTCTGTCTGAGCAAACATTAACCATAATGTGCAAAACTAAGAATATAAAGGTTTGAATGGGTCTATTCATTCATCTGGTAAGGATGTGTGTCAAACACTTTGATATTTAGAATGACGTGCTAATTTACCTTTTTAAAGCCCGGCCTATTCATTAAGTACAACACTAACATGTCAGATGTTGAAGGGCTGAAACCCTGATTTTATTTGGACATATCGTGTTCACTACGTTTTCCAGATGACACAACTCTCCAGAACGTCTCTATGACAACTCCTTGCACTGCGTCCATAATGATGTGGACCTTAAGAGAAATATTTGCAGAGTGTTCTTTGTGCAGAACAGGTGATTTTTTTTTTTTCAAGAAGATGTCATCCACAGTGGAGCAATTGACTTTTCAGAAGAGGCAGAAGTATGAGGAGAGGTTTATTGTAAGCAGTGTGGAGACAGAGTTCTGTGCAGTAGACTGTGATAAATAATGCTTGCATAATGCATTCAGGCTGTAATTAGGGGACACTTCTCTCCCGTCTGTCTCTTTCTTTACCTTCTACCATTCTTTCTCTCCCCACAAGATCAATTGCTTATATTTGCACAATTCTACACAAATCCGCCATAATAAGGAATATGTTTAAGCAGCTGTGCATGAGAATACTGATTTATGTTGTCACAGAGTATGAAGGTCTGAGTGCATCTACTGCTGTGAAAACAACCTCAATACCCTCCAGGAATTGTATTTTTACCTTCCCCCCACCCACATCAGCTCAAATAAGGCAGAGTTGGCTTAAATGTATTAAATCGCAAACGCACACTAAGTTACTTCTATTGTCAGTGGCTTTTCTAAATGCCTCACTTTGGGAGGTTGCCAAAAGCCGAGAGCACGAGTTGGGATTGAGCAGCGTGCTGAAGTTGCGGGTCAGCACAAACGTCAGTGAGTAGAGGGCATAGTTTGACGCTTTGTTTTTTTACTAAATACTAAAAAAAAAACCTGCTGCGATTGATCAAAAACATTTTATGATGCACGCTGTTCCCCGACGCAGATGCAGGGGCCGGATATATGGACTGGATATAAAAAGCAAACCGCGTACTTTGAAACTGCAATAATCCCGTCACCGCATCAATCCCATCCTGAACTGCACCATTCCAACCGACACTAGCGAGGCGCGTTCTCTCACGACAGACAGTGTAAATTAGTGATTCTCAAACTGGGGTATAGGCCTCCCCCGAGGGGAAGCAGAGCCACTGAGGAGGGAATGCACGTGATGGGGGGGGAGCTGACTCATAAAGGGGGAAACAACAAACCAAACAAATCAGCTCTGATGTGTGCTTTGTGGGATTTTGAAAGAAAGGTTAGAAAGCGTGTTTAACAAAAACAAATATGTACAAAAATGGACAGATCATTGAATTTACAGTCTTAACCATTCATTATACTTGCAAAGATGTGCGTCTCTTGAGGTTAAAAAATCAGGCAGCATTCGTCGGTTCACGTTTTTTTCTTGCACAATAACGCTGTTTTATCATTAAACATCACAATGCTTAGATCTAGTGTTGAGCACTGTCAGGATACCAAAATTCTGACTTTGATCTGCCAAAATACACAAAAATGCCAATCTTGAAATAACACCACAAGCAATAATATATTTCAATGTACCAGTATATGACTTTTTTTTTTAAATTGCTTTGCTAATTAAAAAGAAAAAGACAATCCCACATTCCTCCACCTTAACATGTAACACTGCTGCTTATAAATATTAAATCTTGGCAGAGAGGTGCAGCAGCACTTAGTGCACATTTTAATAACCCTCTTTGCTCTTTCTGCAGGAATTCAGCTGATCATTTGTTGCTGATCTGCAAACGAACACCTCCTTCTTTGCAAGCTTGTAAGAACATGAGTTAACCAATGCGTTTGAATGCTGTGTTTGCATAATGAGATGTTTGTTATATTGCTGAGTTAGCTGAAAGCACAGCTAAGTTCTGTAGCTATCATTGCCCATAATTGTCCCGTGAAGCTCGTGAAGTTTCCTTGTCACAAAAGAAATCGCACTTGTGTTTAAGATAGAGAGGAGAGTGATGACGTAAAGATGCTGCCTATCACATTTACTAACCTGCTGCTCAATGAATTGTTTGATGGAGAGAACTTCACAAAGATGTGCGTGTTGGCTCCCTCGGTCTAGGTTTTTTTAACAGAGGGGATTTGTGTTGTCCGTGTGTTCGCCCTGACTGGGAATTCATGCCATATTGTGCTGTCTGTTGACTGCTTTGTGGACAATCCACTGACGTTGCCGTACGTGCCTTTCTTCTTGTCACCAAGAGAGCTGCACTTTGCTTATTAGAGAAGAAAAAAAGCAGTTGTCACGCCCACTATGCCTGCAGAGAGTGGAAGCAAAGTGCTGCACACACACACACACACACACACACACACTGCCCCGCTGTCATAAATCAAGGCAACTTACAGGAAATACAGCTTCTTTCGAAACCACCGTCATCCCCTAAAGTACTAATACTAACAAAATGGGAAATAGTTTCTAACAGAAGGGTAGTGTGGTACTGTTCTAGTATCGATGCATCACAAGTTTTTTATGATTAATATAAAAACGCTGGTTATCGCTGTTGAACTTTCGTTAGAGCTCCGTGTGTAATTGTGGACTTGATGGCGGCAAATCCAGCGACTGATTATTGTGATTATGGAACATTTGTTCACATACTCATGGCACTGAGAGGAAATTCCATCATCTACACACAGTGTTACAGCGTTGAGAACCGGTGCCAACTGAACATATGGAAACCAGTAAGAGACGAAGGAGCTGGGAGATGTGTTGTGGCCGGGCTGCGGTGACGCATGTCTGGGAGACTGACTATTTTCAAACAGCTCCCATTTACAACTCAACCCCACCCTTGCCTTTCTTGCCAACCGCAACCGGCCACCCGTTAGTGACACAGACGCTCTTAACTGGGGTCCCACAGCCAGTCAACAACAGACTCTTTGTAATTATTCACAGCCTTACAGGGATTTCACAAGTGCCAAAATGTGTGAGGACGCGAAATAGAAGAGAGTCTTTATGCATGCCATCCATGCAGTACGCTAAAGGCACAACCGCGGCTAGCGTCGGATAACAGAAACACAACAGCAGATGAAGAAATATGGATCCGCGCAGAGATGGAGCTAATCAGATCAATGTCGCTTTTAATGAGATGTTTAACTCAGAAGATAGTTTGTGCGTTCATGTCCACTTTCATACCCCGCTGAGATAATTCTCTTAAAGCAAGTGTAATGCGGCGGGTTTTCCTGAGCCGTCAGCTTTTTCCCCCCTCCTCTCATTTCTTCTTTCTTTCTTTCTCATTCATTCATTTGATGTGCTTCCTCCTAATCTTCCCTGGGCTGTCGACCTCAGAGACACAGAGGACACACTCAACCATTCAGCCATAGCTTCTCATTCACACAGCAGAAAAAGCTTTTCTTGTTCAGGGTGCTCAAGTGTTTGCCTCTATGTGTGTGTGTGTTCGTGTGTGTGTGTGTGTGCATTTTTTAACAGTCCAATTTGCTGCATGATATCAGAGTCACCAGCTGCTGAGGGAAGATTTTCCTACATCTAATTCATTGTGGTACTGAATTACAATTCTGTAACTGAGTGCCGTACTCTACTCAGCTATATTTTGCTACCCATGAATGGGAACTCGGTGATTCAGCAACGAGTGTTGATGATTCAGTAGCTCAAAGGGGAAAGTTACCCACTTTTCTAAGCAAAATGTGTTTCCTCCGACCCCTCTAGGAACGGCCAGGCTCGGCCGGAGCAGGTCAAATGACTTCTTTTCGTGGATGCTTATGTAGCACGCTCCAATTTCAAAGCACTACAAAATCATTTTTGACACATGATGCTAGAAAAACGACACCCAACACCCAATTTGGGGGTCTAAAGAGTCCTTAAGTGCTTGTTTTTTTTTTTTTTTTTTAAAATGCCTCAATAGGTTGTACTAATAATACTCCTTTTAACAAGTATTTCACTGCTACAATGTGTGCACAGAGACAAACAAACAGAAATCCCGCCATTGCCAAGGTACCATTTATTTTTAGATTGTTTATCCCAAACTTTGCATCCTACAATGTCTGAACTCGGAAATCTGTGAAACAAAGCCCCTTCTGTCTGAGTCCTGAGCGTTTAGTCATTCCCTCGCTGCCACATTTCTGTTTGTTGTCACTGTTGTGGTTGATGTACCATATGTGCACCTATTTTCATCCCCCCCCCCCTTCATCACAAAGCGTAGCTAAAAGCAGATCAAAATTGGTGGCTGTTTATGAAAGTACATCTTGCTTTTGAAAAACAGGCAACAGATATGTTTTAAGTAATCTGGAGACGTCGGTGATCTTTGTTTCATTTTGGCAGTTACATGTCTGCATGACGCTAAAAAAACCAACCATAAGCCGCTTGTGATCTGACAGAACTGGGCCTGGCGAGGCTGGGTTTGGAAAATGACACAAACGTCTTGCTCATAATTACAACGCTACGCTAAAAGACATTTTTGTAAAAGCATTAAATGTAGGAAAAGAAGTTAAAACAGCTTCAGATCAGAGAGGTCAATCAGTACACTTGACCCCGCTACAGACGAGCATTTAAAAGCTTTAAATACTTCAGAAATCTTCCTTTATTCAGTGACCTTACGCAGGAAATGTGCATAATAGTATAAGAGGAGTTGCTGAGAATGAGCAATCACATGGTGTAGGAATGTTTCAAACCCTTCTCCTATTATGGCCAGAGGCTTTTGTAAATCCTAACATGCAATGATAAAACACATCATTCCTCCGAGTGCTTTCAAAGTTAAGTCAGCCATGTCTGAGATATCACTTGTGACACACGGACAAACAATGGAGAACACCCTTGGGCCAATTGGTGTAATTGTGAAAATGCAAGGATAGAGTGGTAAAAAATAAATAAAAATAAAAAATATTAGTCCACATAGATACAAATAAAATATGATCAATACGACTGTGTCGTCACAAATGAGAACAAATGGAAACGATTTAGTGTAAAAGCGATCATGACAAACTGTTGAAAACAAGAACACGGCAGTGAGACAACACTGAAGCTAAAACTGGAAGAAGGAAAATGAAAGCTGTGGCACCGAAGATGGAAGGAGAGGAGAGGCAAGTGACTGATGGCTCCCTCAGAGGAAAAATGCACCACTGCAACGCATTATTAGTCATATATGTCGAGCAGGGCTGCGTGATTATGGCAAAAATCAGAATCACAGCTATTTTGCTGGGTACAGAGATTGCTATTTTGTAACACAACTATTCATTTGCTTTGGAAACAACATGCATTTATTTCGTGAATTTTAATGTAACTGAAGAAAATAAATGCCAAAAGAAAGATAAACCAGGTTGTCTGCAAGTTATTTAGCACCAGATTCTCCACAAATATGCAAAGTGAAACAGGACAGGGGTGACCATGGTGCGGCTGCAACCAATCCCTCAAGTGTGGCTCACGTTCCCTATTAGCGAGGGAAAAATCCTACACTTGAGTCTGGCCTTGAGGAGGGGCAAAAGCACTTGTAACACAAGACAAAACAAGGGCGTCATTGCGAGGCAGAATGCGTCACAATCACTTGTCTTATCTCAATTGTCTTGTTTTCATGACTGTTAAAAATTCTAATCAAAAATGAAATTAGACAAATCGCCCAACCCCAATCCAGCAGTCACACTCAGGACAGGCAGTTAAGAGGCCGACACAGAGGCAACAGTTCGACTGGAAGTGCACTCATACAAGTGCTTCGAGTGTAAACACATGCATGATAAATAAATCAATTAATATCAATTAGTGAAATGTATGGTACACCCCAACTGGCAAGAAGCCCGTGACATACAGAACGTCACATTGTACCGCAAAGCAGCATCTCAGCTCAATTAAAAGAACATGAATAATGTGTCCATTAACATTGTCATTAAACTGTAAATGTCTGGAGTAGGTCGCAGCAATTCATGAGCGAGGTAAGTCTGGGTAAATGGGATCCTTGGATGAAGCCCAACTAAACTGAGCTCGCAGCGATAATGTATGTAACGTACAAATGTGAATGAAAAGTTAATAAATAAGCTGTTAGATTTTACTAAACCTTACAACAGCAGATGACTGGAACATTTTGTCCATTTTGGGTCACACATTTACCAAAAACGCCAAAACCCAGAAAGTGAGGGATCATCTTTAGCTGAATTTAATATTAATTCATTTCATTTTTTACTTAATTTAACTTTTAAGTCAATCCTTTGTCCAGCACTTTCAAAACGCTGCAGATCAGGACTTTTTACGTTTCACAAATAATACAGAAGAACTTCCAATTCATTCATTGTTTGGGACCCTGGAAACCCACCTCCCAGCTACTGTACCTTGACTACATCTTCTTGACAACAACACTCACCCCCTTGAAAACACTCCTGCCTTCGGTGTTAATAAGCAGCACTACATGGGAACTAACTGGACTGCCTTACATCAGCCCGAGCACTGTTTATTATTTTTATTATCACCAATGTCTGAACATTGATAAATGCTCTAAGTGACATAGAAAACCTACAGAGATAAGCTGGTAGGAGTCCAAGCGCCTGTGCGACCGCTAATCTGCACAGGTTCCTGCAGAGCTGTTACTCTGACCAATTACACCAATTAGTCGTTGCATCACCCATGATGCTATTCCATTTACCTTGCTGACCAAAAGGCATACTACAGGACATAAATGAATATTTATGCACTGCATATGACTTAGGAAACGCATTACATCAGCCCAGGATATTTTTAGAGCAGGGCAGTACCATAGTTGAATAACAATGCACCTGGCTCACCACAGCCAGCACAAATCTGACACACTAAAAATATATTGTCTTTAATTTGAGGGAGGTCAAATATGACCTCAAAATAATCATTAAGTATATATCTGAAAAAATTTGTTGCATAGTTTGAACCCAGCGGTATGTGTTCGTCATATGCTGCATTAGTACTGCAGCAGCATGAGCCACTGTAGGCATGACAGTGATCTGTGATAGAAGAATCACCACCGTTGTCTTTTTTTTTACCTTATTTGTCTTTATTTTGCAGTAGAAAGTGCATGAATCCTTCCTGTAAATCACCTATATTACACAAGAACTTGTCCTGAGAATAAGGCAGTGTTTCCAAACAGACAGTGTTTGATTCAGTAGGTTTGTACACCGCTTCCTTTTCACCTTTGGTACGATTCATCTCAGCACATCTAAAGAAGCAGACCTTCATGGAGTCATAACCGAGTCAAAACTGAACACAGATGTTTCATTTTTACAGGCTATAAATGAATAACCCTCTTTGATGCTCACACATCTGTATCAGAAATAATAGAAAAAACATTACTTACAACTCCAGAGGTTGCCTGAAAATTATACATTTTTTTACGAGTCCGTCAGTGTCAAGGTAATCCAGTCTGTACATCCATGAGGACGCTAAAAACAGAAGCTACTACCACCTTATTCAGTATACCTAATGTGCCAATTTCCTAATACATACACAAATATAGGCCCAAAAGAATCCTCCCCGGTGCACTTTGCATACCAACAACAGTTGCTAGCACTGTGCCAGAGAATGATTTAAGGTCTCGCCTAAACTAGCAATGAAGTATGTTGAATGTCTACTTTTTTAGAACCTTCTTTTTCTACATGCTCACTCTAGTGCGATATACATTTACCCAATCACCAACACTCTCGTTTTGTTGGGTATTTGAAGTTTTCCGAAGTCAAATCAAGGGTAAAATGCAGCAAGTTCATTCACTGACTGATTTAGACAAAAGCAAATTAACTAGGGATGCACGATATATCGGCGGCCCCATCGGTATCGGCCGATATTAGGGGTTTTTTTTTCCCCATATATCGGTATCGGTCCGATGAACGAATTTAGCCGATGTTAAAAACCGATGATTTCCTGACATTAGCGCCTTCGTCTCTACGTTATTTCACAGATGTTTACACTTAAATGGTCCTAGACTTGAACGTTAAATATCTTAATGGGTTCTACTTTTGTTAAATAATAAAGAAGACTATGTGGTCTAGTTTGGTCTGGGCGTCTTTTGGATAGCTTTCATGTTCTCACAGTTAGGGCTGGTCCGAATAGCAATTTGGTTGGGGGGTGTGCCAGCCTGACTTATACTCATTTTTCAGTGTGAACAAAAACTGAATATCGGCATCGGTAATATCGGCGATATCACAAATCTTAATATCGGTATCCGTCAGAAAATTTTAATATCGTGCATCACTAAAATTAACTGTAGGTTCGAAAACAGCTGTAAGGGAGCAAAGCATCACTCACGTCCCTGATAATACACAGAAGAGAAAAAAAAGGCACAGCATGCTTCTTCTTTTACCCCAGCAGCCACAACACCTTCCAAACTCTGGTGTCTCAAGGACACAAAAACGACAGCAGCCTTGTGAGCGGGGAAGCTCGGTCACACCTCACTGATTCATTGGCCGGCATAAATGTAATCAATCACTGGGCCATAACCAGCTCACTGATGATAAAGGACATATAACTGTCAGTGAGCAATCAATCAAAAGCTTTTGTCTTGGAGTTTATGATGGCTACACTGAAAGCGTCATGTTTGCCTGTAGTTGTGGTGGTGATGTTGATGGTGGTGGTGGTGGTGGGGGTTCACATGCCTGGTTCATTGGCTGCATAACCACAATGCCATTTATCTAAGCAACACTGCAATCAAACAGTGGCCTCATAAATCATAAAAGCTGTCATCATTGTCTGCGCTCCCGTTAGGTTGTCCGCAGAGTGCAAACAAACGGAGGGAAAATTAATATTATAGGAGTCACTCACTGTGCGCATGAGTCAGACCTCAGCCAGCGTCACCGAGATAAATATTTCATTCTCTGTGGTCTTTACGCTGATACACGATTCAAAAAAACGTGCATCGGAGGTCGGGAAAAGCTCCGCGAACACGACGACGGCCGTGAACGCGTCACTGAAAATCTGACTTTGTGGGGAGGGGGATCCGTGTTTATCGATCGGTGGCTCCCAAAGTTTTGAGACATGTTGCGGTGAGGGCACCATGCAGACTAATTAACAGAACAATTTATTCAATGTGCCCTAATCACAGCACAGTTTTATGCACAGACAAGTGACCACTAGTGACATACTTGCGCTGCGAGGATCTACATTTCCCTGCAACTGTCTACCCACTGGTACTGCAGGCAGAGCAGACAATGTGACCTTTCTCATTGCAGCTTTCCCTTGTTGCAGGGGGGATCCTCTGTGCCCTGACTGATATCATCCTGTTCTGATGCACACTTTCAGTACCTTCCATGGTTGCACACATGCTCATACAAACCAATCTGTGTATGTAACGCTTCATAAATCTGACGAAAGTAATTTTCCTTCATTCTTTTCTTTCATTTTGCCATCTCCATTTATCTATTCTTGACAAAAGCTAATGCTACTCGTTTTAAAATCAGCATGTCTTGCCGTACCTGCTTGCTCTTACGTATTCAATATTCAATACAATAACTGTTTAGGAGATGCTGATGATATTCCAACACAGCAGGAATATCACGAAACCAGAAATTTAGCAGTTGGTACAAGTACCATTAAAGTTTATTATTTTGTAACAAATTTGAAGCTAAAGAAATATAAAATAATAATAATAAATGAATGGATTTTTAGATAAATGCACACACAAACATCATATTTTGGCATGCACAGTAGTCTACCAACTCGGGATTGAAACTGCAAACAATTTTTACAAAGGATGTTTTTCTT
>NW_007578532.1:159984-162261 GCF_000690725.1 Stegastes partitus | reverse complement strand
ACAGAGACACGACATGTTGTTAACAGAAGTTTAACAACCGAAGCTCGCTCACTGTTCACTCTGTGTGCAGCTCCCCTTGTTTGGATAAGTTAGATGAGGTGTTTCCTCCTTTTGTTTAAAATGCTCTTTGGCACTGTTTACATAACGGCTTGTGGTTGTTAATTGTATAACTTGCCCTATTATTGTCGGGATTTTGTGGTTGCTGCTGCCTGTACTAACTGTGCTAATGATTTGTCCCTCCAGGGATAATAAAGATATCCTTGATCCTTGACCCAAATCCCAATCAAATGCAAAAATATTTGACTACACAACTCTTGGAGTCTGTTTTTTGTTTTTTTCCTGCAGCCGGCGGTGCACCTGCGTTTGCCACTGCCATTCCACATATTGCTGTTATTATCTCCATTCCACATACTGTTGTCATTATCTCCAGTACCTACGGCATCTCTGGTACCATAGAAAAGCAGTCATTACTCGGGCTTAGTGCTCGCTAAGTATCGGGTCTTTTGATATTTGACATTCTGCACTTTATGATCTATCTGTTCCGACTGATCTGATTTGAGATTTACTAACATTCAAGCCAGGCACACGATGCCCATCCTCATTTAAAAGGACGATCATGTATTCATCAGATGCATCGGTTTCCGCAAATTCTATGTTTAGAAACTTGATCTAATTACACCAATGTCAGTGAAAATGGATTTTAGAGGAGGTTTTGGCTTGTTTTTGAAATCAAATCTTCCCAACAATTCATCTGACAAAAACACTGTTAATAAATATGTGGGCGTAGAAATTCATGCAGTCAAGATGTTGATTAGTGAAGCAGACACATGTGGAAGAGATTGAAAAAAAACAAAATGATTACGGCCTGCACACGGCACAGGCTAAGCCAAAATGTTATGACCTTGTCACTTTTGTTAGGAGTCATCCTCAAGGTAAGAGGCTCTCTCAAACTCATCACTTGGTTCAAGCTGAGCAATGAAGACAGGCAAAAGATTCCAGTTAAACTGTATGCGTCCTAAAGAGTGACACGCGTGCTTCTCAGTGATTGTACGGCACAATGAGTCAGCACCAAATCTGATGAACACTGAGGAATTCTCTAGTAAAGTCTCATTTAGTGGGTGGGTGAAGCACGTGTTCGGGCTCGCCTGGCAGCACCAGTGTTCCCCCTTAAAAAGAATAAATAATAACGCAGCCATGAAAAAAGAAAGGCACATTTTAACATTTAGCAGAGGATAAATCATTCCCAGTGTCAGCTGAATAACTCAATGATCCGAACACTGGAAGCACTCTGAAAGAGACGAGGAATTCCCCAGCTCGCTGCATAAAATCAGACACAGGAAGGATGTGTGTGGCATAACAAAAAGCCCATTTGATGAGAACGTGGATTTTTTTTTGTTCTCTTACTGGCTTTTTCTTTTTGTTTTTGATCTCCATCTCCTCTGTTTCCATTTTGCGTATGGCTTCATATCCATCAGATCGTTTTCATTTTCCATTAAGCCCCACAGAACTACACTATTTAGACATAGAACTTGAGTGAGCAAGCGATTAAAATTCAATAACAGAGAATGGAGCTCGTCTCATGCAGACACAAAGTGTCTACGTGAACGGGGCTGTAAATGTCCTAATGAGCACTTTGCATTTGCATTACTAGTATTAGTGAGTAATAAACAAGAATAAGGAAACGATTCCGCAAATTATACTTGAAACAACCCAGAAAGTGCTTCTGTGCTCCCAAACTTAGTGAAACTACAGGACTTATTTTTCAAGCTGTCCTTGTATCTCAGACCTTGTTTGACATGACCTACCTATTTTTACAAGGACGCAAACTTTACAGTATGAATAGTGGTGGAAGTAAAAGAACTGAACCAAAATGGAGACTCGCTTTCACTCCTGAAGCAAATGAAAATAAAAAGGTTCTGATTTTTTTTTCTGTTTGTTTTTTTCAAAGCAGAAAGCCAAAACATATAACTTAAAGGATCACTAGTTGGTACCACACATCAACAGAAACCACTTGGTCAGATTGTGTGCTCATTACTGTGTTGTGAGGCTGTTTATTTTCAGAACCATGTGAAAAATGGTAACTTAATGATGAAACCTACAAACATTATGAAAGCACCAAAATGGTCTCCACAAACATGCAGGCTTCTTACATCTTTAAATTCAAGGAAGGTGCCCAGACCCTACATGAAACACTTGACAACACACTGAAAAACCAGTCATTCATGACTGCAGCTCTGGTGGTAGACAACCCTGCAGATCCCCGGATTTAAAAAAAAA
>NW_007578532.1:155993-157063 GCF_000690725.1 Stegastes partitus | reverse complement strand
AAAAACTTCTCTGATAACAATATAACCGTCATTTCACTTAGGAATCATTTCACCAGAAAGAATTTATTTGGAAAGTGACCGTCAGATATTTATTATTTCTAAATTTCTAAAAACAAATTTGTGCTGGAGACGATGTGGATTAATTGGAGATCACACACACATCTTTTGGGATTGTCCAAAGCTTGAAATATTTTGGGAGGGAATCAGGGAGGAAATTTCTAATATTTCACACACTTAATATTGAAATGAACCTCCCGGTCTTTCTCTTTGGAGCGCTCCCAGGTGATTTTTTTTAACTAAAGAAAAGGTTCCTTAAGGTTCTTGTGATGGTGGCTAAAAAAAAAAAATGCTAACAGTATCCTGGTATAAACCTGTTTCTCTCACAGTAAATCAATGGAAAGAAAGACTACTAAAGGTGTACACAATGGAGAAAATAACAGCAAAAATTGACGATAGATTTATTCAAGAAAAGTTGGGAGCCATTGATGGCGTCTTTGCATTTCACATTACAGAACGTTAATCTGTGGGTTGAGTGATTAAGGAGAAAGAAAGAAGAAAAGGGGAAAAAAAGAAGAAGAAAAAAACTCCTGAATCGTTAAGAAATTATGGAACTATTTCGCCGAGATGTTCACTATTGTTCTTTATTTATTTAACTATTTATTTTTTATTCACTTTTGTACTGTATCCAAAAACAATGTTGACGCTTGATGTGATGTGGGGATTATATGTGTAAGTATTTCACATTGTAAAGCCTGAAATATGAATAAACATTTTATTTTTAAAACAAGAATTATTTCACTTTATTACCACCCAAATAAACCACATGCAAAGAAAAAAGCAGAGCAACACAAAGCCAATGAGCACTGTGGACTTTTCCTAATGCGCATCCTTTTTTTGTAGCTGCAATTATCTCTGGCTACCTAAACTAGGCTGTACTCACTATTTCTAAATTCATCCCTTTTGTTTTCTCAGAACATTTTTGCTAACGTTGCTGGTTTTAAACTGGGTTACACCATTACAACTCAACACATATGATGTGTAAATCTGCTGCTAGTTTATTCAGTTTGATG
>NW_007578532.1:153589-155622 GCF_000690725.1 Stegastes partitus | reverse complement strand
TGCTTAAATTAAATATCATATTGTGTCACCTTTATGATGTAATATCTTTCTCAGATTGTCTAGTAATACTTATTAAAAATGAGAATTGCAAAACAAAAAAAAAAAAGGAAAAAGTATGAGTTAAAAAAATAAAAATCTCCCACAGCTGTTCTGTTGTAAACACGAGCAGCTAGCAGGGAAGGACTTGACTCTCTATATGAGCTGGGGATGAGCTGGATATCAGCCTCAGATTGGTTCCAAAATTCTGGAGGGATTACCTGGCATCAGCCCAGGCAACTCAGGACATTCGTGTAAGGAACTGTCGGCACGGAACAGGACTGTATCCTCTGACTTTCTCCGCAGAACAAGTTTCTAATTCTGACAGCTCGCACACACTAAGGTGCAGGCCAGCGTGAGCGTCACAAATGCATGCCCGTCACAAAGAGCTGAGAAATAGGTCACACAGCACCTCAGATATATACTTGAATGCTTCTGGCTTCACTGCCCACCCTGATGTCTTCTGAATAATCTGTTTATTTACTCTCGCTTTGCCTGTTTCCCTGTTACATGAGCTCATGAAAGAGAAGCGTGCCTTTGATACACCAACCAAAGAACGGTCTAAGGTCCTTCACTTTAATGCCACAAAATAAAAGGAGTCAAACAACGACACACAATAACCTTTGCAACGCATCGCTCTGCGCTCTGCACATAACAATGGGAGCACTGGGAGGACGGGGCGGGGGGGTGCCCCATGTTTCCTCTCATCTCTGCCTAATCGGTAATAGACAGTCATTATAGTTGATTTCTCCATTCATTGAGTGGCAGTTAACCCAAGCTAGTGTTTGGAAACATCTCAAGTGCTTCTTTTGCCTCATGCAGTCTCGAAGCAACAAAGCCGGCTCTGATTTACTTGTAGCTGGAGCCATAATTTGCGGTTCTTAAAGCTCTGAGAGATGCTGTTGCAGCAACACTTGATACTCAATCACTAAAAGTCCCCTGAAAAGCTTATTCCTTTTCCTCTGCAGACTTATAATGCAAGTGGCCTTCAATCACTGAAAGACCGGCTCCTACTTCACAGCTGAATTCAAATCAGTCTCTTTCTATCAAACATGCAGATTGCAAATCTATGCTAATGCCGCGGCCAGTAAAATGTCATGTGTTTGTCACAGGTGTGCGAATGGGATTTATCTGCTGCCATCTTTTCATCGACCTAAATAGAACTATAATTTCAATAAGAAGGACTAAATAAAGTTTGTTACTGTTTATTTTTTTTCTTTGTATTACATTTGAGAAAGGGAGCGAATAGCTATGCATATTATTTTTGTGTGGGGTCGAGGGGAAAAATGCACAAAAAGCCACAACAAGGATGATTTTTGAAACAATCATGAGTGCATTTATAAAATTTGGACATGTACATGTGCCTCTGTTGTTCTTGGGGCGTACTTGGTTCAGCAAACGATTTCAAAAGGAACCCTTTATAGCGGGACTTGCGAATTAGCTGAGCCAGAGTGACAATTGGTCGTATGATCCAGTAATAAAACACCTTTACAATGTCACCTTGACTTTACGCCTCCTATGGCGTGCTTGAAAAGAGCTTCCCGCTGAGCACGACATGCTCCACTTTACGCAAATACGCTTTGTTCTGTGAAGCCAAGTTGGCATTCTGAACTTGTTTTCAACGTGTAATCTGCAGGTGATCTAAAAAAAATCACAAATTACAAAACATGAGGCAAAACAAATATGAAAGGACGGGTTGTCAAAGGAGACAGAAACGTGAGATGACATGACAACACTGGCAGGGGGGTTGTCTGCGCTTGCACACCATCGTCCCTCCGCAACTGGAATCTGGATCAAAAGCCGTCTAATAACGTTGAGAGGGGATTTTCCTCCGCTGTCATCCCCTAATAGATAGTTTCAGTAAGAAGAAAGCATGTTCAGAAATGTGTTTTCCCTACATAAAAGTTTGGTTGATCCAAACAGATGGCACCAAGTCTGAACATTTATCTGTATTTTTAGGAAATTACATCATTTAGCCACACAGACAAAAACAAAGG
>NW_007578532.1:127192-152017 GCF_000690725.1 Stegastes partitus | reverse complement strand
CAGTCTATGGTGCAAATATTGTCCAACAACGTTTCACGATGTAAGAACCAGTTTCCACGGTAAACAATGACATCACAATGAGGCTAAATTTGAACCGACTAAGCGCTCGTGCAACCAGACACATGCAAAATGTTTAATTTTTAATAAATGCTACATACTGACAGCACCACACACAACATGCTTACATTTCATAGCAATGTTCCCAACACTCATGCACATATCCAATCTCATTAGAATGTGCCGAAAAGTGCTGCTGCTGACACTGATTAAAGTGAGGAGACACATTTTCACCAGTCTGTCTGGTTCCGCTGACAAATTATGCAGTCTCACTACGCTGCACTTATTTTCCTGTAGGAAAATTATTTAAGGTCTACGGGTGTCGAGATGACCCCGTGGCAGATTTGGAATATATGTAGTCCTTAGCTGTTCCAGTGTGAAATGTGGGAGCACCGTCTGCAAAGAAAGGACACTTCCTACTTAGAGCAATCACATCAATCCATCAGCTTTTTGTAACTCATCCCCGTGGCACACAGACTTTACCCTTCACCTCCCACCCGGTGGGGAAGATTACATAATGCGCACGGTTTTATCTGAAGACACAGACGCGTTGTGGCATCAGGCATATGCATCAAAATACCTGATGATACGACGGGGAGGGCTTCAGTTTTGCAAGGTCACGCTAGAGGACGAGGAGGCAGATCAGGGAGTGCTACAAACAGAGCAGCGCAAGGGCAACAGGAATAGAGACTGACTGTAAAAGACGGGGGAACTAGTTGGAGAGGGGGGATGAATCAACAAAACTGTGCTGTCAGCATCCCCAGGGCCAGCAGGGAGCATTAAGTGAGTTGACGTGGGCCGCTGAGTCTCCCCCTTTTCTCCCTTCTCCTCTCCTCCCTTTCATTTTTTTTTTCCCTTTGTCTTTCTCTCATCCATATGGCAGATTCCACCTCTTCCCCTCCCCCTGCCCTGCTGCACACTCTATTGAAATGGCCTCTCTCCCACATACAAACCCACGCTTGCTTGCTCAAGCATCCCACATCCCCTGAGCCATGTCTTATTTACGGTTCGATTATGGGCGACCGCCCTCCAGGACAAACGTCCTCCTCTGCCGCCTCTCTGCCTCGTGCCCAGATGTTGTTCAAATAATTACGAGAGAACCTGTTTTGTCCGCTGAGGTCATAACAACATCTGTGGCAAATGCAGCAAGAAAGCTGCAGCCGCATCATCATCATCATCATCATCATCACAGCGCTGGTGTCAGAGAAGGATAGAGTTGAAGCCTGACATGCATACACAACCCGTGGCAAATGCAGTTATTTATTTAAAACACACAGGAGCATTTTTAGAAGTTAATACACACAAGAAACATACAGCGCAAATGTTAGTGTGAATACAAAAAACAAATCCCTGTGCAATACGCAAGTTAAGAGCAGTGGGCTCTGCAGCAAATGCACACACACACGCACACACACACCTCCACAGAACAAGGTAATAAAGTGTGCACCAATGATTGAACAGAACCCCTGGGAGGCACAACACAGCACTATCCCAGCTACAGAGGTGAGTAATAGGGCTGCTACATCTTCCTTCCAAAAACCACGAGCGCTGCCTGCCTGCCTGCTGACACATTCCACTGGAGTCTGCAACACTCTGCTCTGCAGCCTTTAGCTAGCTGCGAGAAGGCAAAGCCCCTCTGTGGGATAAAAAAACACCTCCTTGATATGAACTGGTGAATGTAGCAGCCAGTCTTAATGTGACATGCTTTTGATGAATATTAAGAGGTCTTCTTGCTGAACAGACTGCGGATGCACCATCAGTTCAGAGACTACACAGATGATAGTTACGGAGAGTATTCACGGTACAACATATCATATTATGACTAATATATCAACAGCTAATGCTGCAAATTAGCCTGGTGAGGGGTATGATTTGGAATTCGTGGCATAAGGATTGATTTAATAAACCTTAAGAAGGCTGTCTTTCATCACTTTGTCGATACCCACTTAAGACTAAATGACATGAGCTCTCTGGGAATGTCTGAGCCAAATTGCTCTAGAAATATCTGAACCAGTTTATAAGTGGTGGAGGCTTTCTCTGTACATTAAGAGCGCAAACAATTATTTTTCATTCGCAGGCATCTTTAATTAATTACCCTGGTCTATTTTTGTCCTATAAAAATGTAAATATCACAGACAACTAATGCATTATCACAGAAGATGAAGAACACAGTGGGGTTTTTTGCATTTCACTTTCATATAGAGATTATCTTAGTGTCAGAATTGATACCGTTCATTTCGTCTTCACAAGAAAAGCAGAATAAAATTAAGCTGAACTAACAATAACTGAAGACATCAGAGCCTGTTGGTAGTTTTTTTTTGTTTATTTAAATGCTCAGATATCCAAATAATGACGATAATTCACAATTTGCGGTTCCTTTAGTAATGAGATCAATCAGCTTTTAAATAAATTCAAGTAGATACTTAAAAATTCCCTATACAACATGACAGATATCACATTTGCTGCGTAAGTTTTTTTTCAACCAGCTCTTGAAAACCAAAATACAATCCGATATGACAAAAGTAAGCATTAAAACCTGTGGCATTAGAAGCCAGAAGTCATTTTTGTTCTAAATGATTAAAATAATTGCATTTTAACTTGCCCTGTTATTGCAACTATAATCTACACTTTACAATAAAGTCATTAGAATACAGCAAGTGGGCACTTTTGCATTATGTAAATTATTGAAAATCTAATGACTGAACAATGGTTTCACTTCTAAAAAATAAAACAATCCTTTTGTTTATGAGAGGTGAACAGACAGTCGCATAGCTGTGGACGGGAACTGTGCGATGGCTGGTCATCAAATTCACACAAAGATCTTTGTGTTTACCAGCAGAAGAGAACAAGTTGCAACAAAAGCTGCTCAGTGCATCGCAAAAAAACAGAACAATCCAAACAGCAAGTAGCACGCATTCCTGTTACTTAAGACGAAGCATCTCTTTCTGAAGCCAGGAGATCCCGTTAGAGCGTCCTTTGTACATTCACGCCAGGTTTGACGGCTATGCGGTGCTACTCCTCAGCTCAGACTCTTTTCCACCGCCCGTCTTTTAATCTGTTTTTCCACTAAATCCCAACAGAGGAATATTTGTCATAGCGATCGCCTGCCGTGGCTCTGACCGCTGCTTTCTTAAGTAATGGCTGTTTATTTTACTGTTGTACTCACTGTAAGTGTCTTCAGACAAACGGGATCAGCAAACTGCCAAAAATGTAATTTAAATAGAAGTAGCACAGAGAAGCAGCCATCTGCCCCACTAATCCCAAACAAACCAGTGTTACTGAAGTGTTGTTCCCAGACTTTCACATGCCCCTGCTGTTACACTGCCATTTAAAGGCAGCACAACACTTGCATGCGTGTGCGTGTGCGTGTGCGTGTGCGGGTCATTGTCAGTGCCTCACAGCTCTTCCACTGCACTGTGTCCATTTGGGTCATCAGGGTTACGACACAGCTAAATCGTTTCAGCCCAATAAAAGGCGGACATTCTTGTAAAGGCATTTTGCAAAAAAAAATACTGCATCAGCACAATGAGCATTACACAACATTATTTGTGCTTTGCCAAACAAATAAGGGGGCTGCAGGGTGGCGCAGTTAGTAGCACTGTTGCCGGTTCGCGTCCCGGTGGGGGCACCGGAATCTTTCTGCGTGGAGCGTGGGTTCTCTCCGGGTTCTCCGGCTTCCTCCCACAAGGTCCAAAAACATGTTGAGGTTAATTGGTGATTCTGATGTGATGTGAGTGTGCTTGGTTGTCTGTCTCTAAGACTGGTGACCTGTCCCCTGCCTTCGCCCTAAGTCGGCTGGGATAGGCTCCAGTCCCCGCGCAACCCTAGTGAGGATTAAGTGGTGTATAGATGATGGATATATGGATACAAATAAGGCCTGTTTCAAAAGATCTGGTTCTCTCCGCCATTAAGGTAAATCAAACAATTTGAGAACTTAAAGGATTTTTGGTGTTTTTTTGCCCAGTGAAATATTTCCAGGGCTGCAAGGTGGTGCAGTTGGTAGCACTGTTGCCTCGCAGAAAGAAGGTTGCAGGTTCGCATCCCGGTGGGGGCACCGGAATCTTTCTGCGTGGAGTTTGCATATTCTCCCCGTGCAGCGTGGGTTCTCTCCGGGTTCCCCGGCTTCCTCCCACACAGTCCAAAAACATGTTGAGGTTAATTGGTGATTCTAAATTGTCCGTAGGTGTGAATGTGAGTGTGCTTGGTTGTCTGTCTCTAAGTGTAGCCCTGTGATAGACTGGTTACCTGTCCAGGTGAACCTGCCTTCGCCCTGAGGCAGCTGGGATAGACTCCAGCCCCCCATGACCCTAGTGAGGATTAAGCGGCGTATAGATGATGGGTGGATGGAAGTTTTGTACTGCTGAAAATCAGTGCAACATAATTAAGTTATGGAAAAAAACAGCTATTCATAAGCATGCATGGGGGATCAATAGTTACGACAATACTGAGCCAAAATAAGGAGGTAGGGGTGGGCCAATCAGATTCTTTGCACCAAGCCAACAAAGTTAGCAGCACCAGTGCTACCATTGGAAAAGTTAATCTGGAGCCCCCCATAATATGTTGAACAAAAGTGGTGAGAATACAGCAAACAAATGAAGGTATCATATAATAAACTGAGCATTATGTTCCAAAGTACTAAGTTCATTGACACAACAACTTGCTGCTCTGAGTTACCATTTTGACATAAATACCTATTCCATCTGCACTCCTGTCAATGTTGTTCCAATTGTTCTTTTTTTTTCCAACTGAGAAGAAATTAGAACTAAATTATGTGAAGGCAGAAATATCTCTAATATGAAACATTGGCTGGAGGTTACTATGGACTGGGGAAATTAAAGGACAAGAATTAACTGGTGAGTGAAGATGGTGTTTCTGTTGGAATGGACATGATACTGAATTTATCAAGACAACACGTAAACATGCAGCAAGTTTTGTATTTGCGAGAACTAGGAAGTATGGATATTTGGAGAAAGCCTGTTTCAACATAAGCCTGTTTCAAAAGCTCTGGTTCTCTCCGCCATTAAGGTAAACTAAACAATTTGAGAACAGTGAAATATTTCCAGAATCCTTACATTTTTATTATTTCTTACCACTGCGTGAAACAAAGCCCATCACCGACTCTGTCCTCCTAACCGATTGGACAAGAGTTTAATTTAATACTCGCTAATGCTCTCGAGGAATGTGCAGACGAAAAGTTTCACTTAGGAAAAAGCTATGTGCAAACATACTCAGAGGACGCATTGGCAGGCCTAATCACATATTGCAATTCAAGGTGTTGATGGAAATGTATGCCTCGTTCTACTGGAAAAAAAAAAAAAAAGCTGCTAATGAAAAAGTTCAGCACCATGCAGTGCACATTTGAAAAAAAAAAGCAAGTTTCGGAAGAGGTGCTAAAAACTCACACCTGCCCTAGTACAGCAGAACATCCTAATTTAGACACATCTTTCATCACCACTTGGTCAGAGTGAGAGAGCATGTTGCCTGGAGAGAAAAACTCTCAACCCTGGGAATAGAAAGGAGGATGTGTGTCTGTTATCGTGCGTGCGTTTGCCCACAGAGAGATGTCTCTTAGGCATACAAGCAGATGAAAAACTGACAGCGGGAAAGAGCTAAAGCGACACAACGGGAGCCTCCTAAACTGAGAAGAAGAAAAAAAAACAAAAACACTGATGATTCATGTGTTTCAAAAATAACACCCATGTTTTATTTTCAATTATCGGCTTCACTGAAAAACCTTCAACACACACACACACAAAAAAAAATAAAGAGGAATATCAGAGGAAAAGAGTCTCATTTGACTGCAAGTGATGAACTTTAATGTGATCTTACTACTGACACACTTGTCAGATGAGCAGTCAAAGGCTGAGAGCCAGAGCTGAACTGACAACATAGCAGGCATCCACCCAAACCTACTCAACAGAAAGGCCACCCAGGGAGTCGAATGACTTTGTGAAGAGTCTCCTTTTTTTCAGGACTGCATGTGAATTGATCACTTTACAGCAAACCCAAGTGTAACAGTGATGATGTTAATAGGGTTCATTTTTTAAGCAAATTCACATCATGTTAAAAAAAATTGATGCTAAAGTTTTGGTCAGTCGGTTCTTGTGCATCTCAAAAATAGTGATAAAATCAGAAAGTCTAGAAAGCAGAATACAGGTGAACTGTAAGCTAAGTTTTGGCCTCTCACACATACATGCAGGTACGTTGGCGCTAAAAACGCCACAAGATTAATATTTTCATGCACTTTTTTCGTTTTGTTTTTGTTTTTTATGGCCAACACAAATTATTGGTCATCAAGAAAGGTCGATATTTGGAACATTAAATGTCATGTTTACCAGCATATAACAGCAGAGAACCTGTCACTCATAACTAGGCTTCTTTATTAATAGGAATGACTATAACTGAACATGTAAAATAGAAATAGGAGTGATTAAACTAGGACGCTCTCCTCTGACGTTTTCCAGGGTAATTTGTGGCTGCCTCCTAACTTAGACGCTAGCCGTTAACATCGTCTTAGCCACTGTGAGAGTAGCTCATTTCCTGGTTTGTGGCTTGTGTTTGTTGTTTAGTTTTTGTAGCCACAATAATTGATAATGGGTCTACCCCTAGCTTATACCTACAGCATTGCACTTTAATATGGAAACACGTGTTTACATTTCGCACTATACAATGGTATAAAATGAACCCTTTTAATCAATTGACAGTAAAACTTTCAATAGATTAATTGCTAGAAAAATAGAAAAAAGAAATGGCTGATAAATGCTTGCAGGCAAAACAGTGTTACACCTAAACAGCATATATTCTTCTGCAGTGTCAGTGAATCCAACACATGAACCTGCGGATAACTATACATTAACAACACATTTAGGGCTGACGGGCGGTAATACAACGAACAGTCAGACTATGGATACGTACTTACAGACACACTGGAGAGCCTCTCGTTGTCGCACAGGTACAACCCAGGTACTCACGCAACGTCTTTCACAAAGAGCCATAAATCCTTCCAGCGACTGTCAAAGCTCCATGGGACTCCTTGTCTTTCCAGCGGAGACAACGGAGAGTCTGACACCAGCAGCTCCACACTGCTGTCCACGCTACACTGAGCGATGGTCAGTCAGTCAGTCTCCCTCCACCTCCACCTCCCGTGGTCCCCCGACACACTACAGAGCCGCAAGGCCACACCTCCTGCAGTTAATGCTCCTCGCTCCTATGATACATTTTTAAATATCCCTGGAGGGGAGAGCTGTGGCATTGCATGAATTTGCAGTTACCCTTTCAGCTCACTTGGACAAGGTTAAGCTGCCGAGGCTCAATTAGACAGCCACATTTCAGCAAACCGAAAATAGCTTCATCACAAACATGAGGGTTCTGTTTCAAGTACAATGTGTCTGTTCAGATGGATCTACATGTGTCCCAGGTGTCCCGTATTTTTCATGTCACAAAAAAAAAAAAAAAAGGAACACGCAGCTCTTTGGATACTTCCACAAAAGATGTGAGTGTTAAACTGCCAAGCGGGGTGAATGCAGCTTTTGCAAATTCTACACACACACACACTGAATGAATGACAGCGAGGCAGAACGGTGGTCTTATAGCATAGCAAACCCAAAACCCAAACTGACAAAACCTGTAAAAACAAAGCCATCTCACGCAGTCAAGGACACACAATTCTGCAAACTTTACACGGGAGACGTCAAAGAAACAAAAATCAGCCAAAGCAAAGGAACAGAGAAAGAAATCTTTCAGAATTTTTACATTGAGATTGTGATTGTTGTTGACAGGCTAGAATGCAAATATTGAGTCTCAACTAATGTAATTTCAATGCGGACCAAAGCAGTAAGTTAACGTTTTCTTTACTCCTCTGTTACAGTAAACTGAATATTTTTGAGTTTTGGACAAAACAAGACATTTGCGGGCGCCATCTTGTGCCACTGGAAACACACTTTTGCTATTTTCTGGCATTTAAGTGACCAAACAACTCATTGGTTAATCGAGAAAATGATTGAGAGATTAACCGACAATAAGAATAATCATTAGTTACAGCTGTATTGACCATTCAGTGAAGATTATAGAGGAACTCTGAAGGTAGAAAAACTGCAAAGTCTGTATCGGCCGATGTGTGACAGCGTTTTTTTCTGTGTGTGTGTGTGAAGAGATGAATTAATATATTGGAGTTAAACTTTGCAAGAACATGCTTAAAACTCAACATGCTAAAGTCAAGGCTTTGGCTGGGTCCCGAAAACATTCAGTTTGGATTCTTCAAAGCTAAATCAGTAATCAGTACAGAGCGTGCTGATTGTAAAGACTGTAGAACCAATCATCAGTATCGGTTCTTATCGCACTGATTGCCGAAGAGCATCCATACCCATTGCTTTGGTCTATTAATTAGAGGGAAACCTCTCACTGTGGCTGTCGCTGGCAGGAAATCGCCGCACAGAACCGAATTTCCAAAAATATTTCTCAACAGGAACGCAGACCTACTCAAACAGATGTGTGCAAAGTCATACAATCAATCCTGCTCGCAATTACTGGGCTCCAAACTCTAGGTGTCATTTTTTTTTTTTTAATTTAAAATGAAAACATGCTGTGGTACAGGGTAAGAACATTTTGTAAGGATCTGGATGAGCAGGACGCAGGACCTGCAACTTTAGGCATGTAAAGAAAACATTGCATTCCACTGTGACATACGTGGATTTTCCATCTATGGCACAAAAACAACCCAAAACAATAGTGTCATTATCATAGACTGTATAAAAGATGGACGTAGCAACCGGGCCCGAAAAATGAAACCAACCTGGAAGTGTCAAAAACCTGCAGTATCACTACGTCCACTAGTTGCTGGCTCCAAAAAGCCCTGGCTTAGACTTGCATAGAAATACCGCATTCCTACAGCTCAGGATTTTTTTCTTATTAGTTTTCATAGTCAAATCCAGAGATCAGGTGACCAATCTAAAAATAAATAAAAATTGAATTTTTTAAAAATCATCAACATTTTGCGGGGCAAGGGGCGTGGCTGGCTTGATTGACAGTCGGCAGCGACCATACAGATGAAGCGAGCAGAAGGCGGTAAATGGGGGCGGGGCAGAGAGGACCCGCCTCTCAATCCATCTGACCAATCGCTGCTCCTATGGCTCCGCCCCCCTCCGACGATTTTTGCGTCACTGGCTCCAAAAATCCAAGATGTCAACCAGGAAGTAGCAAAACCCTGGCTTCATTTTCTCAGTGCAGAAACCAACGGGTGACGTCACGGTAGCTACGTCCATCTTTTATACAGTCTATGGTCATTATCAGTGGCAAACACAGGCAAGAACAATTCCACCAATTGAAAGACTTGCTTAATTATTCCCAGAATAAAAGAATGCACTGCAGATCCATATCACGGTCACCACATTTCTTCTGTATGGTACGGTGTTATTTCTTGAGTGTTTCCAAGTGACAAAAAAATCCCGCTACCGCCTCAGAGTGTGTGATCTGGCATACAGGAGGCCTGAATGAAAACCTAAACACCTCATATGTCACTAAAACCTTACACAGAGCCCCTTGTTAAGAAACGCTGAAAACCGATCCCAGGTTTTTGATGTCTGCCTCTGACAACACGCACACACACACACGGCTCGTGCATCACTACAACAGTTTCTGTACAAGCACTGACACAAATTGCCCAGGGGTAGAGCAAATCCTGACCTGTTTTATAGAAACAAAGGGATCAAATTAAAATGTTCCCACTGAGTGAGCAGAGTACACAAATATGCCCCCATGGAGTGGCAGCACCTGCTACGCTCTGCTCCCAGCAACCTCCCCAGCCCACCCCACCTCCTCATTTCTCTGAACCATGTTTAGCACCACTGTAGCATCTCTATCAGCTCGACCACCACCTGACCAGAGACACTATCGGGCACTCATCAGCACGGCTGGCGGGTTTCAAGAACTGACGCAGCCATTAATTAACTGTTCTCTGGCTAAACTCCTCCCTCTGTTTATTCGTAGTTAAGCAGATGTAACCAGGCACGACATACCTGACTTGTTTCCCTGTAGATTGTTCTCACGTGTCAGACTGCAGGAGGATGTACAGGGCCTTTTTTTTTCCTTTTAATTGCCTTTCCAAAGCCGTGAGTGTATGACTAAAAGTGTAAGGAATGAATTTAACAGTGTGTTTTTCTGCTCTAGCCTCTGGTGTAATCGTTATCATGCCAGGCTATCGGGCTTGCCATCTACATTAGTAATGAGCCACGAGTGTTACTTCCAAATGAGCACATTATTAACTACTTGTGTTTGCCGCAACAAAACAAAATAAACGAATAAATAAATAAAAAATTGAACAGTAGCTGATAAAGAAAATAAATAAATACAGGTACTTTACTTGTGGGGTTTGAAACTTCAAAAAGAGCCGTGACGGAGTCTTCTACTCAACGGGGAAAGAAAAGTACCACAAAATCCTCTTTAACTAAACAGTTACTGCTCAATTCTGAGACTTCATTGCCATAGTAACGAAGGTGCTGGAAGAGGCTGTCCTTTCACAAAGGGCATTTAGCCAGAAGGTGTTGTGGTTAATTGAGGAAGTCTCTCTCAGACTGCCGAGGGTCAACCTCTTCACCTCTGAGTCAGCTCGGCGCACACAAAAACAATCCGCCGCCCGTATGTGTGTGTGTGCATCATTAACCCTTTCAAACAGGAGCACTGAAGCGAGCTCCTCAGGACAACGCACTAAAAGGCACTCTATTTTCCTTAATCTCGCTCCTCCTTTTCCGTTCTATATATAGACATATCACCAAGGGCTCTGCGGAGCTCCATAGAATATGGAAGACAAGACAGAAAAGGAGAAGGTTGATGAATACGAACAGGACACAGAGAGAGACGGGGGGTACTTCATTCATTAATCCATCCAGCTGCACGCTCTCCTAGACATTCAAAAGTTTAACGAACACGTCGTTCGCGAGCGGCGGATTTACTGTCTGACTGTACGCAACATTAAAGGCCGAGAAGCAGACGAGAGCTTAAAAAAAAAAAAAACAAGAAAAAAGTGTTTTTCACAGCTACTCCATGTGGCCTGCATTATTGATGGGCTTAGCCTAATCCACTGTGAGTACATGTGCAGCCACATCATGACACAACCCATGTTTTCGGGGGTGATACACACACAGCGAACTGCTATGACGTGAACCTTTGTGCCCGTTCCTGTGCATATGCTCTGCTCAGGATAGTGTTGGGAAAAGCACACGGTGGCTGCACTCGCGCACACAGCTGCCCGCTATAGCCGTACCCTCAGGCAACACGGCTTTTTCTCCAGTACACTGGAGACCCACTAAAAAGCTCACATGAAGGCAATGGCAGGTACACTTCTGTCTAGAGTGTAAGCATCTGAGAAAGGTGAGGAGCAGAAGAATCGTTTCTAAATGCTTGCCAAACCTGCCGTTTGATGCTAAATGGATTGAGTGAAAAGGTAACATACGTCTAGTAGGAAAACAAGCACATGCTGTGTGAATGGACAAAGTGAAAAGTACCTTCTGAAACAGCGCTGGTGTTTTTCTACATGTACGGTCGCAGTTCTCTGTGAACCTACCAGAGATTATTTGAATTATTTATCAGCCTGCTCAATTCACATACTAACTGTTTGGTCTATAAAATATTAAAAATAAAAAAATAGTACCATTCACAATTTCTCACACGCTGATGTCTTCAATTTGTCTAAATCCCAAAATATTCCATAACGAAGGAAAGACTGTCATTTTTCAGAGGCTGAAACCAGGAAAACTAGAACACACTGATTATCGATAGCTGCAGATTAATTATCTGTCAGCTGACTAATTGACAAACTCGCTCTCTAAAATCTACATTGAGCTGTTGTTTTTCAAGGTCAGGAAAATCCTATTCAGTGCCATTAGGGTTTCACACATGCTAGCCCTTTCACTTCACTTTCATTTATCAAAATCATTCATCGCTGCATTTTATATTTGCAGAAATGTCTCTAACCAGTTCAAAAATTCAGGTTCACAATGATGTTGGCAACACTCAAGTAGGACTGACCAGAATTCTTCAATGCCTTCGTCAGTGCATCCAAACCATCATTTGAATGCTTTTATATTTATATGTGCATTACAATGCTACGAAAAACTGGAACAACAGTTTCACACTTCTACAACCGTTTTAGCAAATGACCTGAAAACGGGAAGTAACAGCGCAATCGCCTTCGACTTACACACTGAGGCCAGTGTTACACTTTCTCAATCTGCGAACACATCATGATCTGCTCCCATTCAACTTACAGGAAATCCCGTCAACTGCCCAAAATTTGTGTCCACGCAGCAGTCGCACTGCAAGAGCAGTGGTGCGTATGCACAGAATACACAGACGGTGATCAGCTGGGCATGGACGGAGCACTTCCTCCGAGCAGACTCCACGAAGACGAGGAAGTAATAGAATAACAACATCTGTGTATCTGTGCCTGTCAACATATGTGCATGTGCACGTCCACAAGGGACTGAAATCTAGGTTAAAATGCGAGTTTACCAACCGTGTTGTTGTAGGTGCATCCATCATCTCTCACGAAAGCTTCGAAGGCCAAAAAACAGTGTTTGGGACGGTCCTACAGTTTAGTAAATTCTCCTGCTCGTAAACTAAACAAATCAACAAACAAAACAAAGGAATAAACTTTTACATTGAAATATTTGGTTCATACTGATTTGGTGAAAACTGATGATCCATGATGCCGTAGCTAATGAAGGATTACACTTAAAATCATTTTCCTTGATGACTTTACAAGAAATTTCATTTTTAAAATCTCTCAAAATACCATAAAACTGTTACAGGAACAAACTTGGGTAGATACAGCAGATAGATGCAGATTTAGCTGCTTGACAGACAATAAAAATGTCAATAACCAGCATTTACAAATATGAACCTTTACTGTAATTACAATGCTTCCCTTCCTCACTCAGCAATACCACTAAACTACCTTACGCCACTGCACGCAACACCACCTACTCTGCTGGAGAAGCGATGCGGCTACAGAGCTGTGGCTGAGGAAAGAAGCCCGTAGCTATGAACGAGTGAAACCATTTAAATGTGATGTACAGCTGAGCGAGAGCATAAATATTCAGCCAAACGCACACAGCAGCAAAGGTTATGGAACATAAATAAACATTCTGACCCATCCACAAGCCAAACACTTTTTTGTTTCTCATGATACTATTGCATAACATAGTCTCGCTATATTTAGCCGTATTCATTCACATCACCTCATTTCGATGCTGCTTCATGACAGCGTTCGGTGCAAAGATTCCAACAGAACAACCAAAATGGTAATGGCAGATCAGTCATACACCCAAACAACATGGTGTCACAAGCAGGGACGCACACAACGCTCAACCCTGCAGGAACACTTTTCTCAAGATGCAAATATTTTATCTGCAAATATGCTGTGCCATATGCTTGTTATTTCTACATCAACAGATCAGCGTGCAAACCTGCATTTCTTCCTGATGCAACTTTGGCATTTAATGAAAAATGACAAACATCGTTACACGGATTCGCAAAAGAACAAACAGCGATGATTGCATCTGATGCCTGTCGATAATTTTGTACGTGAGCCTTTCTCGTAATGAGCGGTCCAGTCAACTATGACCAGCCGCAGTCCTGGTGGCTGCACGGAGGCCTCGTCCTGCCCTTTGTAGTGCCACTAACATGCCTGTGTGTACGGCATCGACTGTAATGTCACATTCACGCTCTGATGCTAACCGTGTCTGGCATGTGCATTAGCCCTTTCTTTTATTTTCACTGAGAACTCATCTCCAGCGAACGCAAAAAAGAGGTTACAAAAATCCTTTAGAAAAGGTGCAGACTGTCCTAAAGTTCAACTGGAAGCCGTCCGTGCACACTCGCAACCGTACATACCCCAACACCTCACCTTTAAAGGTTACTGCTCTGCTGAGAGTAAATAGTATTGTAAATTATGCATTTCGAAGTGTGCTGCAATCTTAACGCACGCTGGATGAATAATGGCCGCGACCTACGGCTTTCGACTCGCCGCGATTTTGTGATGGGGTGACGGAGCGGCATTGATGTGGCGCCCCTCAGGGTAGTACAGAATGTCTCAGTCATACAGGCCGGGGTCACGCTGCTGTATTTGCACGACCCCTACCACGGACCACCATCACTTCAGCCTGTTGTCATTTGATGAAACGTGCCCATCGCTGGACCAGAGAATCCGATACAGACAAATCCCCTGTTTAGGCTTCTGTTCCTTATGTTGAAAATTACTTTGGCACAAAGTCCGGGCCTGCTTGGCCTAGTTTGGTGGTTTGATGTAGCTCCATAGTGGATTATGGCGTGAAGACAGAGGTCTGAAGCAGGACGGTCTGACCTTTCCGACATCAGACAGGAGTGTCTGTGCCGCCCATTATTCACATTGTCACTGACACCCTTTTTACGCTGGCCAGCTGTGTGGAGGTGAGGGTTGGGGTTTCTGCTTCTATCTCTCACTCTTTTTTTTTTTCTAATTCGTTACTTAACTATTTGTGGCACTTAACATTTTCACAATGTAATGCAACACTAGCAGCGTCTGAATGGAGAGCTCATGTGAAAATGTTTACCATTATCGCCATTTACAAATGAGCTGATGCATCCTGCTCTGTGCCGGTCGGATTTTCACTCAAAACGACTGTAAAGACATTTTCTTTCTGACGCGGTCGGAGAGCGTGTCTTAAGAAGCAATTCCGAGCGACCATACCCTGACCCCAATTCCCATGTGATCCACAAAATGCTGAGAGTGCTTGAGACCGTAAGGTGGAACGGGTGAACGCATCTGCGCATGAAGCATTTTTTGTTTTTTTTTTTTTTTCTCTGAAATGCAAAGTGCACTTAACGTGCTATGCCTTGCAGGTCAAGGGGAACTTAGAGGAAGAAATAAGCTGCTTTAGTACATTTTGCTCTGACAAATGGCACGGCGAGGAGCTACAGCGGGTTTTTCGACTAAAGCGTATCGTAAAGGTTTCGCTATTTATACCAAAACTATGCCACTGCATTAGCACTATTGTGGAAAAAGTAAATCTTGTCCTGAATTAACCTGAAGCTAACGATGCTACAGTACGATGGGAGCACAAAGCCTTACAGATGGCCCAAACCATCATTACATCTGTGCAAGACACCATAAATAAATTTAGACTCTTTCTAATTTGTAATTCAAATTAATGAGAGGCAGCCAGTAACAATAACGTAAAAGCGTCATAACATGGATCTTCATACGCTGTGCACACAAGTATGACTTTTAGGTGAAAAGACGCAGTAAAATAATTAATACCACCCATTTCATGCCTCTTCAAGGAGTCTCTCTGGCACTGTGAGCTAGTAGTTAGCAACAGTAGCCCTGAGCAAACATTATCTATTAAAAGTATGTTGCGCACAGGGTGATTCATTGATTGAAACTGGCCGCTCATGTAAAATTAAGTCAAAAATCAATTTCAATTCTAATTTGAACTGGGCGAGGTACATTTCTGACAGCTGCAGTCGGGCTGCAAGGTCGTCTGCGGTCTCATTATTCTGGCAAAATGTGAAACAGACATGGAATAAATGGCACGCACTGTATTTATATTCTGAATGTCAAAGCGAGCAGAAGTAAACGCTTTTTAAAGCCTCTCGATTAACCGCAGAGATCACCGTCACATAAAAAAATAAAAAACAGTAACATGTCAAAGTGTGATAAATGAGAAATAACACTGTAATGTATTTTCTGTCCTGCTTCAGTGCACAAATATGGGGGGCACACGAACGCAGAGTCCAAAACGCACAATACGCAGGTACATTTTCCATTTGGCGAGTAAATCTGGGAAGGTTATCCAACAACTGATCGATTTCAAATCAAAGTCTCAATTTAAAACGACGCAATTAGCAAATCGCAGCGGCTGCAATTTGGGATATGCAAGTTGTGGCTGTTAAATAATGTGACAAATGCTGTAATTCGGTTTTATCTTATTACAGCGGACTGAAACTTTCTCTCCTCGTCAAACGTACGCTACACGGTTCGGGCCGTGGTTCAACAGGCACAAGCGAACGCCATTATTTTTTCCGACTCGTATTCTACCCACTCTGCCTTTGGCTCTGACCCTGACATCATTGTGTGACCCTAACCAGGCAAAGAACACAAACCAAACAGAGGCAGGTCTTCACAGAATACAGATAACCATCACTTGCGTGGAGAGTGAGGAGTCTGATGAGGAGGTTTAATTAAAATGGTTAAGCTGCAATAAAAAAAAAATATCTAATTTACTTTTATGGCTGATCTTTATCATTATTATTTAATAGTTAATACAGTCAGAAGAATTCTGAGACCAAGACTTGTTGGGCTGAACTGATTAACTGTTCACCAATATATTGAAAATAACTTTTGCTTCAGTTTTGCATTCAGCATCGTACCTTATTATCTTAATGAAACGTACTGAAACTAATGCATATGTGACACAAAAAGGCGACTCATTATATTGGCCAGGGGGGAAAAAAAATATGCCCCTTAGTCAGTGAGTCAAAAAGTTAATTTCAGATACTGAGGGATGGCTGGAAACACAACTTTAAAAAAAAATAAGGGCCGCTGCAGTGGGAGGTGGGCCGGGGTTGTCCTGTACGGTAATGATTCATGTCTAGTCTTACCGTACGGGTGAATTTAAGGAAGAGCAGGAAAGCGATGTCATGTTAGGACCAAAACAAATCTAAATGGAATTGCTATCAGAAAATAGCAGAGCAGCCACCAGATAAGAGAAGAAGCGAGCACACCCCAGTGCATGTGTGTGTGTGTGTGTGGTGTGTGTGTGTGTGTGTGTGCGACGATGTGGCTGCAACCCGGAAAGCCAGGTACGCCGGCTGTCACGGACGAGTCAGGTAAACCAGTCAGCCGTGAACACAACCGTGAGCGTTCAGTTCGAGCAGCTCTAAAATACGTCCAATTTCACCTCGATTTTCCTGTTTTTAGCAAACATATCTAAAAGCAATCTCGGCTAAATGTTTTTGCTCCGCATAAACAACGGAGCTGCGATAAACAGATAAATTTAATAAGAGCAAACGGGGAGAAATCTGAACTCCTATCTAGTAATTACTGGATGCAAATTATTGTAATCTCAGGTTTATCAGTCAAGTGTATCAAATGAGTTTCTGTTAACAAGTTATTACTCAGGCGGTCTCCTGCAAATGTACATCGTGTACGTTTGTTACGGTGCACACTGGAGAGCTCCCACAGTTCAGGTTTTAATCTGTGGTGCCAGTTCACTCATATTTAGTTCATACATAATAAAGTCTGTAGTTCTAATAATTTATCTGATGTACAGTCGTCCTCAGATTTATTCATACGCTCCCATTAAAGAAGGAAAAGAAACAGCTGTCACTGATAATAAAAAAAAATGTAATGAAAATCATGACATTGCTTTTGAATTGTGGTTCAACAGAAATTAAATTAAATTAAAAACAAAAACAAGCAAACAAGCATGATGGGACCTGTACATTAATATTTTGTTGAGCAACCCTTTGAGCCAATCACTGCCATCAGGTGTTTTCTGTAACTCTCAATCAGACTTCTGCACCTGTTGACAGGTGTTTGGATTTTGGCCACTGCTCATCAGCAAAGTGCTCTAATTTGTACAGGACAGTTATTATTTTTTTTTTTTTTTTCAACCACAATGCAAAAATAATTTCTTATGTCACTAAATTACAATTTAGCAAATTTTTATTTATTATTACTTTCTCAGTTTCTAGCTATTTGAATGACTTATTGTGAATTTTGACTTTTCTTTAATGGAAGGGTATGAATACAACTGTATGTGTTGTGAATGCCCATCATTAAGGTTTATTGAAGAAAGAGCAATGATGAGCTGCTCTTCCATTCGGATGTGGTTGAAGTGGTAGGAACCAAAGTCGTGGACTTAGTTTAATTGTGGTAAACATTTTAAGGAACTCTGGGATGTTGTCAATCAACAGTAAGCTCCCATTGGTAGTCACCACACCCGCATCACGGCGGGTGGTAGAGCGGGTTGTACTCTAATCGCAAGGTTGGCGGTTCGATCCCCTGCCCCTCCACAGTCGGAAGTGTCCTTGGGCAAGACACTGAAACCGAAGTTGCTCCCAATGGCAGGCAGCACCTTGCATGGCAGCTCTGTCGCCATTGGTGTATGAATGTGTGTGTGAATGGGTGAATGAGAAACATTGTAAAGCGCTTTGAGTGCCGCAAAGGTAGAAAAGCGCTATATAAGTGCAGACCATTTACCATTTACCATCACCTACAGCTGTAATTAGCTGAACTCGCCATCACTTCCACGGTCTCTGGTCTCTTCCTGTACGTCCTCCACTTTACTCCTCCTTTCAGATTACACTTGTAAAAACTCCTTCAAACTAAGTTGTTGTTCAGAAGACTTTTTTTGGCTGCAAACAAACTGCCTGCTCCGTTGGATTTGGATGGTTTTACCAAGTCCGTGACTGCTCCGTGCCTCCTCCACAACAGACCCAGCAGATCTTCTCGCTAGAACTTCGACCTCTACGAGAGCACTGTTGGCTCGCACTGTCAAGCCTGTCATTTACAGCTTAAGGCATCTTTACTCTCAACTCGTGTCAAAAGAACTTTTCTTATATTTGGTGAACTCAAAGCAGAAGAGCCAGGGAGGGACTCGCTTGGTCCGTGAAAGTCATCGTCTCCAGACGCAGCGAGGGGAATTTAAAACTCCATCCATCACCAATAACGTCTCCCAACGTCCACACAGTGTTCTGCTTATCCAAGTCGAGCACGTTCAGGCAGGGACTAAGAATAACTAAACGTTCCACTGACCATCACAAGAGGTCTTTCCTTCCTGTGCCCATCCAGTTGTACAGTTCCTACTCTTTTTGCTCAAGAGGTATAAATATACAACTTCCACGATTCTAAGCAGACATAACACGGCGATTTCCCTGTGGGGACTAATAAAGTTTTTCTGATTCTAAAAAAAAAAAAATGCCAGCTGCTGTTGACTTAAATCAATAACCAAGCGAGACAGAAGAAAACAGGATGCCTGGCGTGTTTCAGGAAAAGTGCACAGGACAAAGGATGAATAGTAGTAAAAGCCTGATAAGGAGAAGCAGGGAAGTTAAGAGCAGCCCCCTCCATTAAGAGGACGTATTCATTTCAAACAGCTCCAAATGCTTTTAGACTAAAAATATCTGAAACAATGTTCAATCGCACAATGAGGAAATCCCCCCCTTGTAATTAGAACACTGTTATCTGGAGAACCATTTATCTCCCTGCAGACAGGCAGCCTCTTTTCGTTTACACTAGTATTTATAAAATTGTTCGTGACACATTGTATAATCACCCTTAAACTAAAAGAAGTCGGGTTAACTTAACTTTGTCAGATCAATCCAGCAATGAGACTGATGTGTTTCCGCAGCGCTAACACTCTCCTGCCGGGCAAAGTGAATATATTCAGGAGGACATCCAGAGGGACTCAGTTTTCATCCAGCCTATGCATTCAAATACTTTCCTTGCAAACAATTACTAGCCAGTCTAGCAGGTGCTTCTCTCAGTAAGGGGACAATTTGCCCAGATTTGGTGCTTGGCTGGTTTAGTTGTACTGCAAAAAAACCCCAGAATTCGTGGGAGTGTGGCTTTTAATAAAACACCAAAGTAGTTTATAGAAGGGAGACAACATGTTGTTTCTCTGAGTCCTCGTTTACAGCTATAGAGCTCATGTTTAAAACATCCATCATGTATTCAGCGTAGGCTTAGAACTGCTGAAGGTGAACTAGAAGAAGAGGAAAAAGTGTCATATGCGGCAGCTTTTCTCAACTGAGCCCCTGTGGTTTTCTTCAAATGTGTATCCTCATCAGCACCCACGAGCCCGCAACTCCTGAGGAAACGCATTGTCTTTTTATAGTGCCGTAGCCCCACGACGAGCTTCATCAGGGCTCATGCAACAACATCCACGGGGCAGGGAGCGTATGGATCGATGGCAGAGGTTGCTATGTCCACATGGGGCTGTGTGAAGGTGATGGGTAACCTCCTCTGTTGCTTCTGGGTTTGCATTACAGGAGAAAAGAAAGGAGAGTACGCTCACAGACAGCCACGATTTATTAGCGCAAGTAGCAGCAGCCTCATTCTGCTGCTGCTGCTGCTGCTGCTGCATGGGCCCACTTACACAGAGCCAGCGCAGCATCTCCGCTGCATGCAGCTTTCCTAAGAGGGCACAATGCAGCAGAACTTTGCTCGCATACACTTGCACACAGTTAGCCACGTGGTCAGTTTGGTACAGCAGCCTCAGTGCCTGGCCTAAGCTTTTTTTTTTTTTTTTTTTCCTCTCCTCTTTAAACTTGTCACCTCAGCAAGTGGAGCAGTACTGCAGCAGTTTTTGCGAAACGTACAGTAAGGCCTCATGCGCTCGGCCCTTCAACACCGCTTTGATCAGTATTTGCTAAGGTTGCCCCGCGAGTGCCCTCTTTTAGCTGACTGCTGCAGCCGGATTTTGCAAAAAAAAAAAAAAACCTCAATTACTCCCTTTAACTCAGCAAATCAGCGAAATTGCCTTTCCCCACGCAGCTGCAAATAGATTCCACATCATTTCTTTAAACAAAAACAAGTGTTTGTCAGCAAAAAAAGGCTTCTCCTGCGTTGCTGTTCAACCTGTGCTGCATTGTTTTAAGGAAAATGTGAGTCATGTAAAACCAAATCTGGCAAACCACCACTAATATACCTTTGGGAAGCGGGTACCTTTAAAGGGCAAAACCACTTGGCTCAAGATAAATGTTTGCACTGTCGCTGGTATGTTCCCTATATATGAATGAATATAACCACAAACCAGACACTCACTTGAGCTGTCTTTGTTCGGGGCAAAACTGAAGCAGCGCTACTTGTGTCTCGCTCTGCAGGACAGAATAACTCCTGTTTTTGATGACAGTTAAAATGGATTTGGTTTAAACTTTGCGCCATGCATTTGCCCCAGGGCAAACATGCAGAACCTTTTTTGAGACTTTAAGTTTTTTGCTCGCCGTAAACAAAACTTTAATAATGGTTTATACTGGCAGCGTGCAATAATTATAACCCAATAAATTCTATAAATGCGTAATCGTTTAATTATCCATCTGGCTTTAATCAACAAGAAATAAGGAATGTGTGGAGTGTGTGTGTCACACACACACACAACCGCTTGGAGAATTTCAGCTGGACAAACGCCACTTCAGTCAAAAAAAAAAAAAAACCTGATGGCTTCCCCTGCCTGTGAGGTGAGCAATGGGTCAGGATGAAAGCAGCAGTTCAATACAACACCTGAGCAGGATGTGCACAGAGACTGAAAAGTAGCTCTGATTGCTTTTCACACACAAGACACACATGCAGCACTGCGAGGCATTCACGTGTTTAAGTGCAATGTGGGGAAAATTCACACTCCTGTAAAGGGGGGTGGGGGGTGGCATCACTTGGACAAAGTGTATGCGCAGTCATGGCAAAAACGCATTTCATCCTATTAATTTTCTATTACTGCCTTCGAAGCTAAACAACAGTGAGACTTGTGAATTATGCAGCTATTACAGCGTTGTGCGTAAATGACTTGTGCAAGACAGCAGCCGTGTACGGAGGCACTGTGTGCTGTCTGTAGCCTACATTGCATGTTTTTATTTTTTGTTTTTGTTTTGTTTTGTCGTCGTCCACTGCAAACATGCGTGCAGATGTGAAGGCACAGCAGCAGCAGCACCTCGGTGTGTTGCAGCAGCAGCAGCTAGCATAGCTTTAATATCACGGTGCCGCCGTTAATTGTACATGATGCGGTCTCCTGAGCAGACCTTCACTGGGTAAAGCTGAGGCACCATAACAGCCATAAATCCCACACAAGTGCTGCACACAAGCGAGCTCGTTTTGACAGCGTCCACACACACACACATTTAACCATTCATGTCATTAATTTAAATTTTTATTTCTTATTATTTTTTTATACCGGTGAGTCCTGACGTCTGCCGCCGCTCCGGAGGATTACCAGTCTAATATTATATAAACACAACCGGAACCCAAATCACATTAGCATGTTTGAGCCACTGCAGCCCCCCCAAAAATAACACAGAAAAAAAAAAAAAAAAAAAAAACAGAAACTACAAATCTATAATATAGACCACAACATGATGACTATGATGATGAAAGACAGATGGGTTCTGGCTGAGTAACTGTATACAAAAAAAAAAAAAAAAAAAAAGGCTACTCACGGTTTGGCGGTGACGGAAAGTTGGGACGCGGAAATCTTCACCGCCGCTTGAAAATGAAAACACGGAGGTCTGTTTTCCTCCGTGTCGTCGCTGGTGTGGAAGAAAAGCGAACACGGGCTCAGAGCGGTTGTACGGTCGCATGTACTGCAGTGTTCACAGCCTGCTGTCGGGCCGCCCCTTCTTCGGCTTCGCCTTTTGCTCGTCGTCGCTCCGAACGAACGCTGCGTTTACTGCCCCCGAGCGGTGCGGAGCCGCCACCGCCGCAGCAGCCACCGCCACCGGGTCGGACAGAGCTTCAAACACTGCCGACAAGCTGCCGTCAGTGGAATGAACCGCTGCTCAGGACCCGCAAAATAATAATAATAAAAAAAAAACACGCAGACGCCGAATAAAATGAAACCAAAGAGTCAAGGTGAAACAACGAAGCATGAGGGGTTCAAGGACATCCGTTCAAAACACCTTCACTGACAGCCGGAGACATGTGGGGGGGAAACCGGAAAAACCTGCGGAACAACATCTATGTTCTTATATGTTTACATGAAAATATGTGAATGATAGTATAAAATATAAAATAAACACACTTAAAGGGTAATTAAATCACCACAGACTAAGATTTTTTTTTTTTTTTTTTTGTAGATTCAATTTAATTCAATTCCATTCAATTCAAATGACTTTTTTTTTTTATCCCTGAGGCACAATTCAAAAGTTCACTGAGTATGTAAAATAAAAACACTTTTTAAAAAAAAATCAACAACCAAAAACAATAAACCACATCAGATGGTTTAATTAAAGCCATTTATTTTAGAATTGATAATCCCAGGACAAAAGTGATAACGTCACTATAACACTATTATGTTTATAATTAAATTCCTGACACTAAAATGTAACTTTAACCATTCACCAGATGATTAGCAGATGCTAGCTAAGAATTCAAGCTAGCCAGCTAGCTACTGTTACAGCAAGCAAATGTAGCATAATGGTTTTAGCATAGCATAAATTTAGCCTTTCAGACAGATTATATTCCGTTTTTGTTTGTTTTTTTTTTTTATTTTTTTTGCTGGTTAGATATTATGTCACTGTATTACATAATGGTGTCTAATATTTATCAGAAATCTAGGCTAGAGGCCTCAAAAGTCAGACTCTTACACATTATTTAAAATAGATTTATTTTTCTAATAAGTTCCCAGAATGTCCTTCACACAGATATGTTAATTTTCTCCAAACACATTCTTCTTAAAACATTTGCCACACTGAGAACGTCCTTCCTTTGTTATCTTGTAGCACTGTGAGATTCTGTTATAGAATAATGATGTCCTATTATGTGTTTCCTCAACAACATCCCCCCAAAACATCCTCAGACTAACGCAGGACAAATGTTGGATCTCAGTTAATTTTTTGCATAACAGGAATGTTGGATGACAAACATTCTGTTGTGAGGCCTTGATGACATCTTGAAGGGTTTGAGAATGTTCTTCATCATGTTACATAATATGACAACCCTGACAACATCCAAAATGCGCGACAAATTTAGAGTCAACAAAATTTTAAGTATCGTGCCAAAATAATTATTTTTACAAAATAGCAGTGTGTACCACTGTGGGAACGTTTTATAGATACTATGATGTGTTCCCTCAACAGCATCCCCAACACGTCCTCAGAATACTGCAGGGAAAATGTTTTCTTCTAAGATATCAATTTAAAGGTAGAACATTTTTTATATCATTGGATGTCTCGATAACATAATGAAAACGTTTTGTTGGAATGTTGCTTTGACATTATTCCTACTTTGTTATCATGGAACATAATCTGTGGCCCTGACTACATCCTGAAAACATCCTCTGAATGTTGCAGTTAAAACATTTTGTCTCAGTTGACCTTTAACCCGACAAGGACATTGTTTGAAATAATAAATATCTACATAATGTTATGTAAATAATAAACTGAAAGCCTCTCAGAATCCTGCTGGTGAGCCTAAAAGGCAGTTGTTGTTGTTGTTTTTAATCGCCCGCATTACATCGTTCATAAGAGTTAAACATTTTTTAAAAACTGAATTAGTTGTCAGATTTTCAATGGTCTGTCAATCCTTGAACGAACAATGTGTGTGACATTTTATTAAAATTAACCAAATCTCAGCTTGACATAAAAAAAAATAATGTGTTTCCATTAACTGTTGTCTGTATGCTGTGCAGTGCAACCAAACAGCCACGATTGACTCGACTGCAACCAATCGTCTGGATGCAAGAAATCATTTATGCAGAACAGGAGGCTGTGTTTATACAGACTAGAAAGAAGACAAGAATGGAAGCAAATGAAAAATATGGTTATATTTTTACTGCACAAAAAACATTCTGAGTTCTCTTTTATCTCCAGCCGTGGCTGTGTGGTTTCCAAAGAGGTGCAGGACTTTCTGTTGCAGTCGAAAATGAATCCACATTGAGTAAAAATGTGACAAAAACACCAAAAACATCCAGAAAGGGCATGGTTTCAGGGGATAAAATCTTTTCTTTAAAACAATGGTAGAACTTGTAAATGAGTTTAGCCAGTGTGGTGTGAATGTTCCCTGATAGGTTGTGTGCCAAAATC
>NW_007578532.1:119922-126351 GCF_000690725.1 Stegastes partitus | reverse complement strand
TTTACATTTTTAATTAATTCAAAAGTTCAAAAGGGCTTTATTGTCACTTCAACCACATACAGCTGTTCAGTACACAGCAAAATGAGACAGCGTTTCCCAGATCCAGAGCTGAGGTGCTGCATGCACCAACAACAATGAACATTTAACAAGCCGTATGCAGAGCGACATGCGGAGACCCCGGATGACACGTTGTAAACACTGGACACACAGCGCAAACGTCAGACATGTAGTGCAAAGAATGCAGAGCAGAAAAAGATAAGATGAAATAAAACTATGGGAACAGGTAGTGCAAAAGTACAATTTGAACATGGACAATCCAACACAACATGGACAATAACAACACCATGGAGGTACTGTGTGTGTGTGTTTGTTTTGTTTGTGTGTTAGTCCAGTCCTTGAATGTTGTTCAGTCTTATGGCTTGAAGGATGAAGCTGTTGCACAATCAGGCCCGCATGCTTCTGAACCTCTTGCCAGACGGCACGAGTGTAAAGAGGTTGTGTGAAGGGTGTGTGAGGTCCTTCACAATGCTGGTGGCTTTTCGGGTGCAGCGTGTGGTGTAAATGTCCTTGATGGAGGAAAGAGACATGCCAATGATTTTGTTCTGCTGTTCTCACGACCCTCTGGAGGATCTTTCCGTCCGAGGCAGTTTCCAAACCAGGTAGTGATGCAATGATGCTCTCAATAGTCCCTCTGTAAAATATTGTCAGTATGGAGGGTTGGAGGTGGGCTTCTCTCAGCCTCTGCAAGAAGTAGCTGGGCTTTCTTTGCTATGGAGCTGGGGTTGAGGGACCAAGTGAGGGACTCCGCCAGGTGGACACCAAGGAATCTGGTGCTCTGAACGATCTCCACAGTGGAGCCATCGCTGGTCAGTGGAGCATGCTCCCCTTGTCCACTCCTGAAGTCCACAACCATCTCTTTAGTCTTGTCCACATTCAGAGACAGACTGATATCACATTGTAGAAATTTGTTTTTACTTTGACAAGAAAGAGTTTTTTATTTTGTGCATTCTTGTCAATAAAAAAGTCAAATTAAATTAACCACGCTTAAAAATTAAAAGGTAATGAAAAGTGAAAACATTCCAAGAGGGGTGATTTTTTTTGTTTGTTTTTTGTCACTGTAGTTTAGTTTGACTTGAGTGTTTCCATGTTCTGCAGCTTCAGACTTCTACTACACTGTTTCACAAAGGCAAATACTGTCCTGCATATACGTTACTATACAGTTTCCATACCTTTTATTTCCTTTCCAGCGAAAACCGTCAAATGCGCTGATTTTGAATGTTTGTGGTAAACTGAAGGACTAAGTGTTCCTTTATGGGCTTGAGAAAATTCTCCTCCTGCTTAAGCTAAATAAACGACTTAAACCCTCTTGGATTAGCTGGAAAATGCACAAATGTCACAAAGCTGAAAACAGGGATGTTTCTCTGAGCTCATGAAGAGCTGACTTTTTAGAGATGTGGCTTTCAAAGGTCAGCAACTCTGCAAACATATGATGAATATAAATATAGATAATATGATGCATTGCTGTAGATTAAACTAGTGTAAAAAGAAGGTGAAGCAAGCAGAACTTTAAACATCTGGAGCTCTAAAATGCAACATCTGTAGCACTGATATTAATCAGAAAGCATCTTAGGTAACAGTAAAATACTGACAGGGAGCATTTTACTGATGCTTTATTAAAATTTGACTGAAATACTTTCATGTGTTGACTTAAGCAACATTTAGAATGCTTAGTTTTTACTTGTAGTGGAGTATTTTTCTAGTTCTCATCTGTTCAGTTACTTTTGAAACCATATATCTGTAATCCTCTGTTTTAAAAGTCTCCCGCAATATTTTTGTATGCTGATGTAAACCTACCACCTGACAATTTATCAATTATTTATCTTACCAGTTATATATACATATATAGCTATATTAAAACATTAAGACATATAATCTATATTAAGACATTTTAAAATAATTTCAGCACATCCTAATAAATATGTCATTATTATTTACTGAAAGTTTAATAGAGCAACATTTGCAGTTTCACAAAGAACTGGCTAAAGCAACAGAAACTTGCACCTGACTTCTACACCATCACTGAAGTCAATTACTTCTTGTCAGCTTCAAAATAAAAGCTTTTTTTAAAAAACCTGTTTACAGCAATAACGAGTTGATATCATTTAAAGGTTTCTCTTAAAACAAACAAACACATACGCCCCATCAGGTATGTAAGTAACAGATTTGGAAATATAATTTATTAGTTAAACTATTTTAACTAAATAACAGGAATTGCATTATTTCATCAGCTTAAAACAACACAGCAATCGTCATACAGGCTATGTGTTTTGTGAAGCAGACAAAATTACATGCTTGTTTAACTGAGCCAAAATGAAGTGATGCAAATATTGCAGGCAATTTCAACAGCGACAATACCTACATTTAAACAAGTAAAACATAAGCTTAAAGAAGAAAAGATAAAAGTGGAACAAAACGCTGATAAACTGAAATGTTTCAGATCTTTAAACTGATCTCACAGATAGAAAACTCTCTCTCCCTCTAAATCTGCTAAAAAACAAAAACAATGAAAAAAAATAACGATGAACTTCACAGTGTTAATTATCTCTGTGGTGTGGGATCAATTTGTTAGATGAAATAATATCAAATGGATGTTTTTTGTGGGAAAAAAGTAGCTGTCAAATTAAGGAGATGAAATGAAAGAATAATATTGGGTTTCAGCCAGCATCTTTAAAACTGAGGATGCTAATCAGTGTAGAAATCCTTTCCCATAATTACAATCAGCAAAATGATAAGGCTGATAAACATCATAGACATGTCCAGAAAGTGTCAAAAAACAAAATATTCATGCAACACAGTTATTTAGGAGCTCTTGTTAAAATGTAAAAAAATAATCTTCTTTTTTTGTCTTGGTGTGACAAATGGCACATGTTGAGTCTCTAATAGTCCACTAGAGTCCTCTAGTGGACTGTTTTTTGAGTTAAATTTCAGACAGCAAGTCCACCTACATCTTATTTGACAGGTGTTGGGCCTGTTTGTCTTTTGCCCTTTGTGCATGTGATGACTCTTCAAAAGCAAAATCTCTTCAAATATCTGACATTTAGAAAAAAAAAAAGTCAGGTTTTATAATTACATTCATTTTATTCCTAAATGCAGAACAACAATCAGGCAAGTGACCATTCAAAATACATTGAGTGCAACATATATATATATATAACTGTACAACTGTAAAGACAACAGGTAGTGGATGCAAATTAAAAATGAACACTCATATAAATTAAATAAAGTGCTACTTTGAGGCGCCGCTGTAGCTCATCTGGTTGAGCTGGCGTCCCATGTGCAGGGCTACAGTCCCCATGTGGAGGTCATGAGCTCCAATCCTGCTCATGGCCCTTTCCCCCATTCTTCTCCCCCACTTTCATGTCTCTCTCTCACTGCGCTATCGAATAAAGGCACAAGAAAAGAAAAAGTGCTACTTTACTCTAATTTTAAAAGTAAACACATGATAAATTTTGTTCCGAATTTTCGTCAGTTTGAAGCCATAAATGAGAGGATTTATAAGGGGTGGTACGACGAGAAACTCTATCGCTATGAAGTTTCGAATCATTTGAGGGAAATCTTTTGAAGAGAGTCGCAAAGTCATGACGTCGACAAGTATAGTGACCAGAAAAGTGAGCAAGGAGACTAAATGTGGCACACATGTTTGCATGAACTTTGCTCTGTTTTCTAAAGAACTCATGCATGTTTTAATGAGATACAGGTAGGACCAGACTATTAAAAGACCATGAAACACGTAAATGATGATCGTGATGTTTGCAACTATGCCATTAGTCTTTGTTTCTGCTGGAAAACACGCAAGCTGAACAATGCTCCAGTTCACACAAAACAGTCTGGCAATGTGAGAGCTGCATAACTTCACCCTGGATGTGAGATAGATGTTTGTTGCTATGATGCAGAAAGGCGTGAACCAAGAGAAAAATGACAACATAATGACTCTGTTCTTGGACATGACAGCGTGGTACTTCAGTGGTCGACATATAGCCACATACCTGTCGAAGGCCATGAGTGCCAGAATGGACAGATCACTGCAGGCAAAAGAGTACATGACCAGGGCCTGAACAAGACATCCAGAATAAGAGATAACATGAACAGGAGAGAGCAGATCCCACAGAAATTTGGGGTAGAAACCTGTTGTCCCGTAAAGTCCATTCATGCAAAAAACACACAGCAGAATATACATGGGTTCATGGAGGCTGGTATCCAAGATGATGATCACAATGAGAGAAACATTGACCAGAAATATNCACATTCACACCTATGGACAATTTAGAATCACCAATTAACCTCAACATGTTATTGGATTTGTGGGAGGAAGCCGGAGAACCCAGAGAGAAGACGCAGAAAGATCCTGGTGCCCCCACTGGGACGCAAACCGGCGACCTTCTTGCTGCGAGGCACCAGCGTTACCAACTGCACCACCTTGCAGCCAAAACTGAATATCGACATCGATAATATCAGTTATCGGTGATATCAGAAATCTTAATATCAGATATCGGTATCGGCCAGAAATGTTAACATCGTTCATCACAACTATAAACCCTTGACATGGAGACAGGATAAGTCTGGCTCTGACAGGAAGTCACACTGTTGACTTTTCTTCAGCTCAGACAGGTGAGCAGGTGAGCTGTCGCACAGAGTCACAGTTCATCAGCTGCAGTTAAGTCATTTGTTGCACAGCAGCTGTTATCAGGTTGAGCCCTAAACTCCATCTCAGCTGTCTGGATTGCTTTATTATGTATCATACGTCACTTGGTTCAATGTGCAATCTCACATTTATGACAAATATTCCACGGCTGTCTCCGTCACTGCGGTAGGTACGTCTGATTGAAGCAGTGAGCAACATTAATGGTAAAGTGTCGGAATGACAGAATGCCGTCACTTTATCACACTGAGGGACAGATATTATATATATATTTATTTTTATTGATCCCGCCGAGGGGAAATTGTCTAAATTGTCTTTTCGCATATGCCAGCTTGTCAGAAAGGGATCAGAGTGGATTGCGGAGCCTGTCAAACGATGCCTTGCTCAAAGACCCAACAGTGGGAACTGACGCAATCAATGATTTAACGTTTTACATTTTTAATTAATTCAAAAGTTCAAAAGGGCTTTATTGTCACTTCAGTCACATACAGCTGTACAGCACACAGTGAAATGAGACAGCGTTTCCCAGATCCAGAGCTGAGGTGCTGCATGCACCAACAACAATGAACATTTAACAAGCCGTATGCAGAGCGACATGCGGAGACCCCGGATGACACGTTGTAAACACTGGACACACAGCGCAAACGTCAGACATGTAGTGCAAAGAATGCAGAGCAGAAAAAGATAAGATGAAATAAAACTATGGGAACAGGTAGTGCAAAAGTACAATTTGAACATGGACAATCCAACACAACATGGACAATAACAACACCATGGAGGTACTGTGTGTGTGTGTTTGTTTTGTTTGTGTGTTAGTCCAGTCCTTGAATGTTGTTCAGTCTTATGGCTTGAAGGATGAAGCTGTTGCACAATCAGGCCCGCATGCTTCTGAACCTCTTGCCAGACGGCACGAGTGTAAAGAGGTTGTGTGAAGGGTGTGTGAGGTCCTTCACAATGCTGGTGGCTTTTCGGGTGCAGCGTGTGGTGTAAATGTCCTTGATGGAGGAAAGAGACATGCCAATGATTTTGTTCTGCTGTTCTCACGACCCTCTGGAGGATCTTTCCGTCCGAGGCAGTTTCCAAACCAGGTAGTGATGCAATGATGCTCTCAATAGTCCCTCTGTAAAATATTGTCAGTATGGAGGGTTGGAGGTGGGCTTCTCTCAGCCTCTGCAAGAAGTAGCTGGGCTTTCTTTGCTATGGAGCTGGGGTTGAGGGACCAAGTGAGGGACTCCGCCAGGTGGACACCAAGGAATCTGGTGCTCTGAACGATCTCCACAGTGGAGCCATCGCTGGTCAGTGGAGCATGCTCCCCTTGTCCACTCCTGAAGTCCACAACCATCTCTTTAGTCTTGTCCACATTCAGAGACAGACTGATATCACATTGTAGAAATTTGTTTTTACTTTGACAAGAAAGAGTTTTTTATTTTGTGCATTCTTGTCAATAAAAAAGTCAAATTAAATTAACCACGCTTAAAAATTAAAAGGTAATGAAAAGTGAAAACATTCCAAGAGGGGTGATTTTTTTTGTTTGTTTTTTGTCACTGTAGTTTAGTTTGACTTGAGTGTTTCCATGTTCTGCAGCTTCAGACTTCTACTACACTGTTTCACAAAGGCAAATACTGTCCTGCATATACGTTACTATACAGTTTCCATACCTTTTATTTCCTTTCCAGCGAAAACCGTCAAATGCGCTGATTTTGAATGTTTGTGGTAAACTGAAGGACTAA
>NW_007578532.1:117732-119313 GCF_000690725.1 Stegastes partitus | reverse complement strand
ACCAGCCAATCAGTGCTCTGGGATGGGAGCTCACTGCTTTTGGAAAATGACAGGGGATTCCTTCTTCAGCATGTTTCAGCCTACTGCACATGAAGGTAAAAAAAAAGCACCACAGTGAATGAAGAAGTCAAGTGAATGTGTTCGCTGGACACCATGATTTCTTCAGCTTGCTGTTTTTAGGATTTGAGTGTATTTTGAGTGCAGATTTTCCAGTTTGTGTCTCACTTTTATTGCAGTTATCATTCCTCCCATTCCTGAAGACAGACAGTCTTAATTTTGCTCATAGTCAGTGCAACTTACACTGCATGTTTCAGACAAATCAATTTATTTTAGGCCTTAAAAAGTCAACCCCTGGTCACTACCAGGCTCAGAATAAGCATGTTTCCATGGTTACAAACAGCAACACATCATGCTATCTCGCCACTGTGTAAAGATTGATTGCATCTAATTCTGGTCTCAGCGGAAACCATCAGTTTCTATTCAGGATAATGAACAGGGGAATCCAGAATGTCGCTTAAGAACAGTTCTTATAGTATCTTCAAAGACTCTTAATACACTGAACAACAATATAAACGCACTAGAGTCCTCTAGTGGACTGTTTTTTGAGTTAAATGTCAGACAGCAAGTCCACCTACATCTTATTTGACAGGTGTTGGGCCTGTTTGTCTTTTGCCCTTTGTGCATGTGATGACTCTTCAAAAGCAAAAAATCACTTCAAATATCTGACATTTAATAAATAAAAACATAAAAACTTCAGGTTTTATAATTACATTCATTTTATTCCTAAATGCAAAACAACAATCAGGCAAGTGATCATTCAAAATACATTGAGTGCAACATATATATATATATATAACTGTACAACTGTAAAGACAACAGGTAGTGGATGCAAAGAAAAAATTAACACTCATATAAATTAAATAAAGCGCTACTTTGAGGCGCTGCTGCAGCTCATCTGGTTGAGCTGGCGTCCCATGTGCAGGGCTACAGTCCCCATGTGGAGGTCATGAGCTCCAATCCCGCTCATGGCCCTTTCCCCCATTCTTCTCCCCCACTTTCATGTCTCTCTCTCACTGCGCTATCGAATAAAGGCACAAGAAAAGAAAAAGTGCTACTTTACTCTAACTATAAAAGTAAATACACGATAAACTTTGCTCCGAATTTTAGTCAGTTTAAAGCCATAAATGAGAGGATTTATAAGGGGTGGTACGACGAGAAATTCTATCGCCATGAAGTTTGGAATCATTTGAGGGAAATCTTTTGAAGAGAGTCGCAAAGTCATGACATCAAAAAGTATAGTGACCAGAAACGTGAGCAAGGAGACTAAATGTGGCACACATGTCTGCATGAACTTTGCTCTGTTTTCTAAAGACCTCATGCAGGTTTTAATGAGATACAGGTAGGACCAAAATATTGAAAGACTGTGAAATGCATAAATGCTGATCGTGATGTTTACAACTATGCCATTAATGGCTGTTTCTGCCGGAAAACACGCAAGTTGAACAATGCTCCAGTTCACACAAAACAGTCTGGCAATGTGAGAGCTGCATAACTTCACCCTGGATGTGAGATAGATGTTTG
>NW_007578532.1:113801-117282 GCF_000690725.1 Stegastes partitus | reverse complement strand
TCGTGGTGGAGAAACTTCATTCTGTTTGTCTTTAATGCATTACCTGGCAGTGCCACATCGCTCCTCTCCTCTCTGTCTAGTACAGACAACCGCAAGGTTTTTCTTGGGGAGGGGGGGTTGAAACCAGCCAATCAGTGCTCTGGGATGGGAGCTCACTGCTTTTGGAAAATGACAGGGGATTCCTTCTTCAGCATGTTTCAGCCTACTGCACATGAAGTTAAAAAAAAAAGCACCACAGTGAATGAAGAAGTCAAGTGAATGTGTTCGCTGGACAACATGATTTCTTCAGCTTGCTGTTTTTAGGATTTGAGTGTATTTTGAGTGCAGATTTCCCAGTTTCTGTCTCACTTTTATTGCAGTTATCATTCCTCCCATTCCCGAAGACAGACAGTCTTAATTTTGCTCGTAGTCAGTGCAACTTACACTGCATGTTTTTATATCATTGGATCTCTCGATAACATGAAAGCATTTTTTTGGAATGTTGCTTTGACATTATTCCTACTTTGTTATCATGGAACATAATCTGTGGCCCTGACTACATCCTGAAAACATCCTCTGAATGCTGCAGTTAAAACGGTTGACCTTTAACCTGACAAGGACATTGTTTGAAATAATAAAAATCTACATAATGTTCTGTAAATAATAAACTGAAAGCCTCTCAGAAACCTGCTGGTGAACCTAAAAGGCAGTTGTTGCTTTTAATCGCCCACATTGTGGTGATTATGGACTTGTTTTCCTGTGTTTCTGGATTCTGTTGTTTGTGTGTTCGGCTGGCTGTGCTGTTTGTTTCAGGCTGGGCGGGGCTGGTTGGAGGAGGACGCTCGCATGCTGGCACAGCTGCAGCTCATTGTCCTCATCAGCACACTGGTCACCTGGGCTCCAGTGCCAGACGATTGCCAACTCCACGAGTGGTACATCAGGCCGCTTAGTCGCGTTCACTAAGTTCATGAGGTTTACACGTACAACTCTCGAGCTCACCAGTAACCTATTTTGTCTCTCCTTGTTTCCCAGCGTCCCCTCCACCGGTCCAAGCGTGCAGCCGTTCGGTTTCCCACGTCAGCCTTCACTTCAAAATTTCCCCTCCGTGAGCACCTGCACATAAAATCACCCTCCTCCTTCAGCTACATCCTACACACCTGCCCCGGATCCCTCACCTGCCTCCTGGATTCCCTCACCTGCCTCCTGGATTCCCTCAAATACACTTGATTTCCCTTTAACCTGTCTCCCTCTCATTTTGGGTCCAAACCCACGTCCTTTGGCCACTGGGCCGTAACACACATTACAACATTCATAAGAGTTAAAAACTAGAAAAACTGAATTAGTTGTCAAATTTTCAATTGTCTGTAAGTCCCTGAATGAATAACGTGTGTGACATTTTGTTTGAACTAACCAAACTCAGCTTGATATATACATATATATATGTGTGTCAAAAATGAGTCGACATTGAGTAAAAATGTGACAAAAACACCCAAAAACATCCAGAAATGGCATGGGTTGAGGGGATAACATCTTTTTTTTTTTTTTTTTTTAAAACATGAGTAGAACTTGTAAATGAATTTAGCCAGTGTGGTGTAAACCTTGTCTTATAGTTTGGCAGTTTGTGTGCCAAAATCACAAATGTCACAAAGCTGAAAACAGGGATGTTTCTCTGAGCTCATGAAGAGCTGACTTTTTAGAGACGTGGCTTTCAAAGGTCAGCAACTCTGCAAACATATGATGAGTATAAATATATATAATATGATGCGTTGCTGTAGATTAAACTAGTGTAAAAGAAGGTGAAACAAGCAGAACTTTAAACATCTGGAGCTCTAAAATGCAACATCTGTAGCACTGATATTAATCAGAAAGCATCTTAGGTAATAGCAAAATACTGACAGGGAGCATTTTACTGCACATGGTTGTTTTTTTGTTTTTTTTTAAAAAAAAACTTGATTAAAATGTTGCTGAAATACTTTCATGTGCTGACTTAAACAACATTTAGAATGCCTACTTTTTACTTGTAGTGGAGTATTTTTCTAGTTCTCATCTGTTCAGTAGCTGTTGAACCCATAAACCTGTAGCTCTCTGTTGTAAAGGTTTTTTTATGCTGATATAAACCTATCACCTGACAATTTAGCGATTATTTGTCCAACAAGTTCTCCTAAAAGAAGACATGTTAACAACATATATATACTTTTTTTTTCATTTCAGCACATCCTAATAAATATGTCATTATTATTTACTGAAAGTTTAATAGAGCAACTTTTGCAGTTTCACAAAGAACTGGCTAAAGCAGCATAAATTTCCACCTGACTTCTACACCAAAGTCAATTACTTCTTGTCAGCTTCAAAATGAAACCTTTTACTTTTAACTTGTTTACAGCAATAACGAGTTGATATCATTTAAAGGTTTCTCTTAAAACAAACACATACGTCCCGTCAGGTATGTAAGTAACAGATTTGGAAATACAATTTATTAGTTAAACTATTTTAACTAAATAACAGGAATTGCATTATTTCATCAGCTTAAAACAAGACAGCAGTCGTGATACAGGTTATGTGTTTTGTGAAGCAGACAAAATTACATGCTTGTTTAACTGTGGATGCTCATCAGTGTAGAAATCCTTTCCCATAATTACAATCAGCAACATGATCAGGCTGATAAACATCATAGACATGTCCAGAAAGTGTCAAAGTGGCTGCAAAAAAATATATTCATGCAACACAGTTATTTAGGAGCTCTTGTTCAAATGTAAAAAAAAAATCTTCTTTTTTTGTCTTGGTGTGACAAATGGCACATGTTAAGTCTCTAATAGTCCACTAGAGTCCTCTAGTGGACTGTTTTTTGAGTTAAATTCCAGACAGCAAGTCCACCTACATCTTATTTGACAGGTGTTGGGCCTGTTTGTCTTTTGTCCTTTGAGCATGTGATGACTCTTCAAAAGCAAAATCTCTTCAAATATCTGACATTTAGAAAAAAAAACATAAAAACTTCAGGTTTTATAATTACATTCATTTTATTCCTAAATACAAAACAACAATCAGACAAGTGACCATTCAAAATACATTGAGTGCAACATATATATATAACTGTACAACTGTAAAGACAACAGGTAGTGGATGCATCTGGTTCAGTGCCTATCGTTTAAAAAAAAACAGTGTACAATTAAAAATTAACCACTCATGTTAATTGAATAAAGTGCTACTTTACTCTAATTATAAAAGTAATCACACAAAAAACTTTGTTCCGAATTTTAGTCAGTTTAAAGCCATAAATGAGAGGATTTATAAGGGGTGGTACGACGAGAAATTCTATCGCTATGAAGTTTCGAATCATTTGAGGGAAATCTTTTGAAGAGAGTCGCAACATCATACCATCGACAAGTATAGTGACCAGAAAAGTGAGCAAGGAGACTAAATGTGGCACACATGTTTGCATGAACTTTGCTCTGTTTTCTAAAGAACTCATGCATGTTTTAATGAGATACAGGTAGGACCAGAC
>NW_007578532.1:106595-110611 GCF_000690725.1 Stegastes partitus | reverse complement strand
TGGATGGATGGATGGATGGATGGAGTATTTCTATTTCTCTGTGTGTTCCTGTGAAAACCACCTGACATTTTCAAGACTTTTTTTTTCCAGTCTTTCAGTGGACAGTAGAGTAACTGTCAGAAATCAAAGGGCTATAACATGCTTGAATCAACGCAGCTCAAATGCTCAGTTATCAGGACCACCAGAAACAGAATCAGATATGGTGCAGCCCAAGCAGCAAAAACCTAATTTAGAGATGGTCCACCAAAATTACCCACAATACATAAATAATTATAACTTATTCCCCCCAAGAGTCAGTCCTTGTGCCACAGCCAACTTGCCGACTTCCCTTAGCTGCCTTGTTCCAACGTGCCAGAGGACACCATGGACATTTTAAAACTATTGAAGACTCAAAGCATTTCACTATGTACAGTGAAAACCTACAGTGATGTTGCTGTATAGTGTGTAGGAGGGTCACCTAAAAAGCTGTTTCTTGTTCCGAATACCTTAACTGTGGTAAAGATCAATGAAAACAACATAAATGACAACAAAGACAAAGATGGAATTCCAACGGATTTCAATATGGTGCCAATGCTGATGTAGCTTTCCAGCAGGGAATGCTATTTATCTATTAGTGAGCACAGATTCATGTGAAGCAGTGAAGGGGACAGTAATCATGTTTAAATCTTAATTTCCTTTCCTTTTTTTTTTTTTTTTTTGCTCTCCCAGTAATTTGCTGACTTAAACTGACAAACCAAGTGTATCTTCGTTGAAGGGACTGTGAGCATGTTCAACCACAGAGAGTCCAAATACTGGTGGAATCCTCAGCTGGTACTTACAGAAACCTACAGGTTGCCAAACTTCTTATGCACATGATGTCAAATCATTATTTAGGAACTCCAGACAAATTTTACAATTTGATTCCAGTGGTGCTAAGAACCAATATAGTGTGTGTGTGTGTTTGTGTGTGTGTGTGTGTGTGTGTGTGTGTGTGTGTGTGTGTGTGTGGGTGTGTGTGTGTGTGTGTGTATTTAATTCTGTACTGTGTATATCAGTGAAGGTGAAATGATGTCCTTGGCCTGGGCTGCACGGTGGTTCAGTGGTTAGCACTGTCGCTTCACAGCTAGAAGATAGAAAGTTTACATCCTGGCCTGATCTTTCTGTGTGGAGTTTGCATGTTCTCCCAGTGCAGCGTGGGTTCTCACCGGGTTCTCCGGCTTCCTCTCACATTCCAAGGACATGCTGAGGTTAATTGGTCTGAATGTGAGTGTGCTTGGTTGTCTGTGTAGCGCTGTGATAGACTGGTGACCTGTCCAGGGTGTCCCCTGCCTTCACCCTGTGTCAGCTTGGATAGGCTCCAGCTCAGCGACCCCAGTGAGGATGAAGTGGTGTGTAGATAATGGATGGATGTATTGGCCTTAATAATAAAAAGGATAATTTCCTGAACAAATGGGTTGCTTTGGTTTCATTGGTTTATGGATACTGATAAGATCTAAGGATTCGAAAGTGTATTCATGCCAACTTTATAGTCTCTGTCTTACTAAAATTGCAGCAATCTAGCTCCCAGAGCCAAACTGTAGTGCCATACCTGTCTAAACTGTGCTCCTAGGTTTTATTTAAAGCCTAAAAAAGCCAGCCTTCTGACTACTTGGCTCACTTAGCATAAATCAAGAATAGCACATCATGCTAACTCATTGCTGTATTGCACATACAGGTGAAGCCAGAAGTTTACATACACTGTATAAAAAGACATGACTTTGACTTTGAAGACAATAGTAAAATGAAATGAAATGAAAAATACTTTATTTATNACACCTGGCGAGGCCCCTGTCCATGGGGTTTTTAATTCCCACCTCCAGAAGAGTTTCGTCTGCATCCCAGGGGAGGTTGGGGACATGGTGTCAGAGTGGGCCATGTTCAAAGCCTCCACTGCCGAAGCAGCCGTGAGGAGCTGTGGCCAGAAGGTCAGTGGTGCCTTTTGCGGCGGCAACCCCAAAACTCCCTGGTGGACATCGGTGGTGAGGGAAGCCATCAGGCTGAAGAAGGAGACTTTTCTGGCCTGGCTGGCTCGGGGGTCTTCTGAAGCAGCAGGCAAGTACCGGCTGGCCAAAAGGGCTGCAGCTGTGGCATTCGTGGAAGCTAAAACCCGGGTGTGGGAGGAGTTCAGGGAGGCTATGGAGAAGGACTTTTGGTCAGCCTTGAAGAAGTTCTGGCAAACCGTCCAACGCCTCAGAAAGGGGAGGCAGGGATTTGCCAAGGCTGTGTACAGCTGGGGGGGGAGGGACTGCTGACCCAGATGGGGGATCTTGTCGAGCGGTGGAAAGAGCACTTTGAGGAACTCCTGAACCATGTAAACATGTCTTCTGCTGAGGGGGGCAGAGCCTGAAGACTCAGGGGTTTCTGCGTCCATATCTGTGGTGGAGGTTGCCGAGGTAGTTAAAAAGCTCCTGGGTGGCAAAGCGCCAGATGTGGACAAGATCTGCCCTGAGATGCTGAAGGCTTTGGACATTGTCGGACTGTCATGGCTGACACGTCTCTTCAATGTCGCGTGGGCATCGGGTACAGTGCCTGTGGAGTGGCAGACCGGGATGGTGGTTCCCATTTTCAAAAAGGGGGTCCGGAGCGTGTGTTCCAGTTACTAGGGAATCACACTTCTCAGCCTCCATGGCAAAGTTTACTCTAGGGTGCTGGAAAGGAGACTCCAGCCAATTATCTAACCTCGGATTCAGGAGGAGCAATGTGGATTCCCTCCTGGTCGTGGGACAGTGGACCAGCTCTTTACTGCTGAGCTGCTGAGTGGGGCATTGGAATTCGACTTGCCAGTCCACATGTGCTTTGTGGATCTGGAGAAGGCCTATGACCATGTTCCCGAAGGGACTCTGTGGGGGGTACTGAGGGAATATCGGGTACCAGGCTCACTGCTATGAGCCATTCGGTCCCTGTACAACCAAAGTGCGAGCTGTGTCCGCATTCTCGGCAATAAGTCGAACACGTTCCCAGTGGGTGTTGGACTCCGCCAGGGATGCCCCTCGTCCACGATCCTGTTTGTGGTTTTCATGGACAGGATCTCAAGGCGCAGTCAGGGTGAGGAGGGTGTCTGGTTTGGGGACTTCAGGATCACGTCTCTGCTTTTTGCAGATGATGTGATACTGTTGGCTTCATCAGACCGTGACCTTCAGCACGCACTGGAGCGGTTTGCAGCCGAGTGCGAAGCGGCGGGGATGCGGATCAGTACCTCCAAGTCTGAGGCCATGGTTCTCTGCCGGAAATTGGTGGATTGCCACCTCCGGGTGGGGGGGCAGTTGCTTCCTCAAGCGAGGGAGTTTAAGTATCTTGGGATCTTGTTCACGAGTGATGGGAAAATGGAGCGTAAGATGGACAAGTGGCTCGGTGCAGTGTCAGCAGTAATGTGGGTGCTGTACCAGACTGTCGTGGTGAAGAGAGAGCTGAGCCGCAAGGCGAAGCTCTCGATTTACCAGTCCATCTACATTCCAACCCTCACCTATGGTCACGAGCTTTGGGTCGTGACCGAAAGAACGAGATTGTGGATACAAGCAGCTGAAATGAGCTTCCTTCACAGGGTGGCTGGGCTCAGCCTTTGAGATAGGGTGAGGAGCTCGGACATCCGGAGGGAGCTTGGAGTAGAGCTGCTGCTCCTTCGCGTCGAAAGGAGCCAGTTGAGGTGGAATGGACATCTGGTTCGGATGCCTCCGGGGAGGCTTCCTCTGGAGGTCTTCCGAACACATCCAGCTGGTAGGAGACCCCGGGGCAGACCCAGAACACGCTGGAGGGATTATATCTCTCGGTTGGCCTGGGAATGCCTCGGGATACCCCAGGAAGAGCTGGAAAGCGTCGTCGGGGGGAGGGAAGTCTGGGATGACCTGCTCCACAAACCGACCCTGGATAAGCGAAAGATAATGGATGGATGGATGGATGGATGGATGGATGGATGGATGGATGGATGGATGGAGTATTTCTATTTCTCTGTGTGTTCCTGTGAAAACCACCTGACATTTTCAAGACTTTTTTTTTCCAGT
>NW_007578532.1:94489-104338 GCF_000690725.1 Stegastes partitus | reverse complement strand
AAATTTATTACTTCTCTATTTGCATTTTTCAGAATCTGAAGTGTCTCTTCTAAATAGCAACAACAAAAAACTTAAATTCTGTTTATTTTCACAAGTTTGTTTTGTTGTTGTTGTTGTTGTTTAACGCCTGTTTCCCACATTGTGAAAACCCCCTTGGGCCCTCTCCTTAAAGGTGCTTCTGTCTACACACAGCGACACTGTCTTTTTTTTTTTTTTAAATCAATGTTCATCAATTTCTTATAGGAATGAATGCATATTTTCTGCAGTGTCGACAGAAACATTTCGGTCAAAGCTACAACGAAAGCTTTCTGATATGTTGTAAATATCCCATGAAAAAGAGGGAAAATCGTCAATGTTTCAGTCTGAACGCATCTCAAACCACATTTAAATGTTTAAACTGACATTTCATGTGTCTTTGTTATTTGAAAGGATGGAGGAATACAGCTAATCCCCCTCATAATAGTCATAAAAAACAACTACAGATTGCATATGCACATGATTTATTAGATGTGATGCAAGTGCTACAGTACATGCTTCTGTATTTCACAGTGTGCAGTTTTTCAGGAGAAAAGAAACATTACAATACAAAACAACAATACGAATAAAACTTAACAACAAAGAGAAACATGCAACGGTCTATGTTAAACCATAACATGTAATGGTGAAGCAGTTACATGTTTTAAATGAGGTGACATGCAGATCAGATGCTTTCAGTTTCAACAGGAGGAGAGTGTCGCCGGCATGTCTGTGATTTACTGCATTAAAAATACCTCCACAAATTTCCACAAGCGTAAACCATTTAAGAACAAACCTGCCTTTTCCCTTTTGCTGCATTTTTAAATATGATAAATTCACGGATGTATTTATTTTTTTCCTTCCAGTGTCTGAGTCTCAGTTCTCACCTCTAACATGAACATTCACGCTGTCATGCTTTGCATCTTTACTTCTAATATGAACAAAATTCAAAATCTTGTTGCGCAGTTTGGTGAGCTTGAATCCGTATACGAGTGGATTCACCATCGGAGGGATGAGCAGAAATTCAATTGACATGAAATTGCTGAGATCTGGAGCTAAATCAGCAGAGCCAAACCTAATGTACAATATGTCTAAAAGGATGGCTGACATAAAGGTCAATAGGCAGATTAAATGTGGCAGGCACGTCTGCATAAACTTCCCTTGCTTCTCTTTAGATGACATGCATGTTTTTATCACGTACATGTAGGTCCAAAAAATAAACATGCAAAGTGCGGAAAAAAACATAATATTGAAATATGTAACTGCAGCGTTTCCTGTGGGTGGCGAGCAAGCAAGCCTGACTATCATCCAGTTAACACAGTAGAGTCTGTCTATGTGTGAGCCACACAACCTGGAGCCCAACACTGTGGCTGTGTTCATAAACATGCAGTTAAGAGGTATGAGCCAGGAGAAGAACACGTAAATCGAGATCCTCTGTTTTGTCATGACTGAGTGGTAAACTAGAGGTCGACAAATAGCCACATATCTGTCGTAGGACATCAGAGCTAAGATAGAAAAGTCACAGCAAACCGACGAGTGTATTACAAAACCCTGCAGCATGCATCCAGCATAAGAGATCACATGAGATGAAAAGAGATCGATGAGGAATTTGGGATAAAAACCAACAGTTCCATACAGAGCATTAAGACATAGATTACACAAAATGATATACATAGGCTCATGGAGGTTTTTATCCACGATGACAGCGACAACAAGAGCAAGATTCCCCCACAGGATCATTAAATACCACAGCAGAGTAAAAAAGAAAAGAGCAATTCTTTGTCCTATTGTGAAATTTATACCTGAAAGAGTAAGCACTGTGACAACTGAAGCATTTTCCATCCCCTCCCAATAGTCTTACCATCAAAACACAAGCTCAATCTGTGTCAGTGCATACAAACCGGTCTCCAAGATGTTGGAGGGTCACACAGAAAACCCTCTGCTCCGTGTGCCCATGTGCGCTTCAATGCCTATATCCTGTCGATGAAAACACCGACAGGGCCTTGGGAATTGAACGGGCCAATCACTGATCAGTTGTAGGTTGAACCAAAGGATCCGTTGATTTGGAGCTGAAATTAGTTGTAGGACTTTCAGAGATGGCATTTTGCTTTCGTCCATCATATGTGTGCACCAGAATCTACAACAAACCTGTTGTATGTGTGCATAACCATGTCTTCTTTTTTTTAAAATATATTTTTGGGGCTTTTTGCCTTTATTTAGAGCAGCTGAGAGACAGGAAAGGGGATAGAAGAATGGAGAGAGACCTGCAGCAAAGAGCTGAAGTCGAACCCACGACCGCTGCATCGGGGACTGTAGCCCCTGTTTGTAGGTCGCCCGCTCAACTCGGTGAGCTATAGGGACGCCTAAACCATGATGCAAATGTGAATCTATGAAACTGCTGCTTGAAGTTAGTGACACAATGTGCTTATTACAGAGTCAGTGTCAATTCTGACTGAGGTTTTTTAGCCCTGTGAATTTTTGTACCCTCATAAAAACACATTTTTACCGTGAAAGCCATTTTAAGGGTTCACTCCTACAGCCATGAAATTTTGCAAGGATGCAGACAAAATTGTTACCAGCAAATACAATGATCAAGTACGTTCATCAGAAGCACTTGAAAAAAAAAAAAGTGTAGAATTTATAATGTTGGGCCCCAGAAAGTCCCTTTAAGTGTAAATACAGTTGTGAACCAAATTTTCATAGACTTGTGAAGACAATGTAAATCTTGGCAGTCTTGAGTTTCCAATGATTCCTATGATTTTCTACGATGAAAGTACTGAAACACGCGTCTTTGTCACAAAGAATAATCATTCATTTTGTTGCTTTCGTAGATTTATTTTAGGTGTTCTGGAAATGTGACACAATCTGCTGCAATATGCACACGGCAACTTGAATGATCAGTTTTGGTTATGTAGTAAGTTGTGTTCATCAAGTTTACTTAGTGGCACGGCCTCTTGACGTCAAGAGTCAACCAAGAATGACCAAAAGGCAGGTCTGCAATCAACACAAGAGTCAATGTCCACAGTCAGGTGTGTTTTGCACCGCCATTAGTTGAGAGGCTGCCATAGAGGCTTCCTTCAAAGCAGCTCAAGTGACATTTGCTGGACAAAGAAAAGGCCGTCTGGAGGAAGGTTTTGTGGTCAGTTGAATCGCCAAAATGAACACATTTGGCCACAATGATCTGAACTATGTTTGGAGGACAGAAGGTGAGGCCTTTACCTCCTGGAAAACCATACCTACTGTACAGCACGGTGGTGGCAGTATTATGCTCTGGGGTTACTTTGCTGTCAGTGGCACCAGTGTTTTACACAAAGTAAATGCAAAAATGAAGAAGGGCATTGCCTCCACATTTTTCAGGAAAAGCTACGAGGTGTGTCAGAAAAATTTCAGGACTGGTGTCACAAAAAATATATTTCAAATCCAAACAGTTTTTCCCTTCAAAGTAATCCTCTTGGAGTCTAACACACATCCCCAGCCTTCTCTGCCTTCACGCCGCCATGCACTCCTGGAAGGATTCTTCTTGGATCCTCTTCAGCTCCGTCGTCACAGCCATCTTGATGTCGTCCACGTCTTCAAAACGGGTCCCCTTGATGACCCCCTTGAGCTTGGGGAAGAGGAAAACATTCCACTGGGGGTGGTTGGGGTGAGTAGTGAGGTTGCTTCTCAGCCGGGGCATTGTGAGCAGGCGCGTTGTCATGGTGAAGCAGCCAGGACTTTGTAGAACTCAGTAGAAATGGATTTGTGGCAAGTCAAGTTTCTATTTTCTTGCAATTTTGAAATGAAATTCACCAAAATCAGCGTGTTGCTCACTTGTGAACGTGTCCAATTCACAGCAATGTCTGTTCAAAAATGCAGATGCTTACAGTGCTGGGGTAACTCTGTACTAAAATCAAGAGTATTTCCTTATTCGTCATTCATCAACTGCAAAATCCATGACGAGCAAGTGTGTACGTGATTCCTAGAAATCATCCCAACTGTTGCTGAGATGAATATGAGCTATTAAAATCCATCCATCCATCCATTTTCTATACACCGCTTAATCCTCACTAGGGTCGTGGGGGTGCTGGAGTCTATCCCAGCCGACTTAGGGCGAAGGCAGGGGACACCCTGGACAGGTCACCAGTCTATCACAGGGCCACTATTAAAATCCAATGGTTTATAAATTAATCTAAATTAGTTGCTTTCTCATGATTTTGAAACATGCCGCAAGCACATTTAAAGATGTCTGTATGTGCATTGACTCTGCAGGGTGAATATTTAATAAGAGAAGTTGCTGATGACACATTTAATAGCAATACAGAATACGTCTCACTGCATTATAGTTAAATGACTTGTATTGTCATCTGGCACAATCATTTTGCTCATTTTGTTCATTCAGTTCTTACTTTAGATTTTAAGGACTGTCTGTTATAGTTTTACTATTGCACAGTATTTACTGATTCAGTTTGTGTTTTACAGGAAGATTTTTTAAACAAATGGTCTAAAGGGTATAAGAGGTTAATTAAGACACTTTGCACTTGTCCTGTCATTCCCTAAAGAGCTTTTAATCACCGGCACCTAATCTGTAACCCCTGATTCTAAATTTAGGCATCTGAATGTGTGATAACGACAACAACATGTCGGTTTTATAATTTGTTTGAGTGTATTGCCTTTAACTGTGAATGATGTTTCAAAAAAGGTTCGATGCTTGCTTGCTCAAGTCAAAAAGGCCAACAAATGAAATGAGATCTACTTACTTACACAGACAACAATAAAAGTGTAAAATCGTCCAAACAGCTTTAAAACTCACCTCAAAATAGGCCTGATTTATACTTCAAATAATCTGACATTCACAGTAAGATTTCCCAAAACAAACAGTCAGAGTGCCTCTACAATAATCAAGCAACAGGGACTTTTTATTATAAAACTGCTAAATACAGTAAAAGATTTATTGAAAATAAAGAACAGAGAAAAAAAAAACACTTTAATGCTGATGTTTAAATGACAGATTAAAAGACAGTTAGCACATATATTCTGACTCTTCACTATGACACACAGAATAGCATGGTGGTGTTTTCACTGTGATGATAAAATAACTCTTCAGAAACAGCACAGGTCGATAATTCTTATTTCTAAGCTTTAACAGTTTGGGCAGATTTTGAACACGATAACGTTCTTAAGATGATTTTTCTAATTTCTGGTAACTTCAAGCCGTAAACAAGAGGATTCAAAATGGGAGGAATCACAACAAACTCCAGCGACAGAATAATAGCCAGGAAAGGATTGAGCTCTTCCAGATTAATTCTGCTGAGGGAAACATCACAAAACACAGTAATGGAATAATTGACAAACGTAATAATGTGCGGCAGGCAGCTTTGTATGACTTTGCTCTTGAACTCCGAAGAGCGTTTCCTGCAAACAAGGAAAATGCGTGTATATGTGTACAGGACAAAAACCAGGGGCAGAAAGACTGTGCTCGTGGTCACCAGCATGCCAACGAGATTATTGAGCGCAGTGGAGACACACGACAGTTTCACTACATTCCAGTTGGCACAGAAAACCTTTGGTATCTTATTGTCACACAGGGGAAGTCTGGAGGACAAATAAACACAGGTCCCAACAGAAAAAGCTGGATAGATCCATGCGATGGCGACCAACTTAGAGATCATTCTGCTGGTTATTTTGCTGTGGTAATGCAACGGCTGGCACACGGCGACATAGCGATCGTACGCCATTATTCCTAAGAGGGTGAGCTCATAGGATGCGTAGGTGTAAATGACATAGATCTGAGTGAAACAAGCCGGCCTCGAGATCAAGTGAGAGTCCGACAGAAGGTCTTTGAGGAATCTGAAGAAAAAGCCAGCGGAGCCGTACACGGAGTTAACGGAGAGACACAAAATGAAAATGTACATGGGCTCATGGAGGCTCTTCTCTCGCGCTATTACCACGATTACGACGAGATTAGCAGAGACGATAAAAGCACAAAGCAGGAGACACAAGACAAACGCCGGGTAGCGGTAGTTGCCTATGTTCATGAACATTGTGAGGTTAAAATAAAGGGGAGAGGTGTTGTTTTCCATTTACTCCATAGACAGCAGCACAGATTGTGTGATCCAGCTGCAACTCCTTTTATCCTGCTTGGTTGGTTTTGATGATGTTGGAGAGACGCTGAACAAGACGAGAGAACAGACAGATAAATGCTGTTAGACATAAATGCTTTTGTAAATGAATCCTCAATAACCAGACAAACAAATCATTCACAGTTACATTCACTGCACCATTTAGCGGCTGTTAGTTCTCACCGTATCTAGATGGTCTTCATGCTGTCTGTATGTGGTCTGTGGCAGCTTACCACAGTGGATCCCCGGCAGCAGCTCAACGCCTCTTTATCTAGTCTCACCAAACATGACCACAGTCGTCCCTCCACGGGGACTGTAAAATAGAACATGTCCTGTTTTTCTTCCAGCACACGTCAAAAACATTTATGCCTTGAAGTGCACATCCTGGATTAAAATTATTTAGCATCATTGTTAAAAGTGAAGCACTGGTTGTGTTGATATTTCCACCTGCTATTTAAAGTACATCAACTGTAAGTCATTACTATCGACCTTTCAGACAAATAAACAGAATATAATGACAAATTTCCCCGTTATGTATCTGACTAATGCATTATATGCATTACATAAAACACATCACTATCTGATGCTCGGACTACCTTGAAGCATATTTCAGTTGTTGGTGTAAAAATATGGAATTCCCAACTACAAGATTTAAAAGGTTGTACAGATATTTGTAAATTTAAAAAAATGTACAAATGTAGAAGAAATGGTCAATATGTACTTGAAACTTAAATTGGACTTTAAGGATCATTTTCTTTGTTTTATTTTGTTTTGTTATTCAAAGTGGTAATTGGGTAGGTTACTGAAAATCAACTGTATGTGATATCGGACCATCTTTTCTTTCTTTTTTGTTTTTTCATTTTATTTGTTTAAACAGGGGGGCAGGCAAATACAAGAACTTTTTTTTCTTCTTGCTGCTCCTTTCCAATCATGAAGGTGTTGATTTGAAAATGTAGAGTGCATTTATGTACAAATTATGTCGTCTACCTTCATGAAAGGAACAAATAAATAAATAAATAATAGAGTGACTTAATGGCACGGGGTGAAATACACTGCGGCTTTTATGAGGATGTTATAAGAACAAACTAACAGTTCAGTGTCCCCTTTTCCTGACAAATTTAAGCCTGTTTCTAATTTCATTGCTAATTTGCTTCATGATGTTGATGAGATGAGAGGAAGGCTGCTGACATCAAATTCATGCGTAGTAATTAGACACTGGACATACGCCAGATGTGTTAAATTAAAGCAAAAAAACTTAAGTGAGAGGTCACACAACCTCCCAGTACAGTTTTTGCATTATGCATTATGAACTCTCTGTAGATTCAACACAGGAGTATAAATCCTGTTTAACATGTTTTCATCCACTTTCAATCTTCATCCAGATGAACATTTTAGCACTGTTGCAAAAAATAATCTCCATCCATGCTAGCATGCCTGAAAAGACACACAGCACATGATCGTTCACATACGCTGGACGTGCACGTGTTGGTGCACACAGGAGGAAGCAGATGGCTGGTTGCTGAGTTTTACACTCACATGATGGATCAGAGCAGGACGTGAGGTGACCCAATCAGGAAGTGAGCGTCATTGGCAATGTTTCCAATATTTCCCTCCGTCTACAAGTCAACACTGCAAGAGTTCTTGAATACACTCATCCTGGAAGTTTTTCCAAAAGGCCAGTTTTCAATGACCTAAAACTGTGTTTGCATGAGGACCAATGGCCAAATGCAGAGAAAAAAAAAAATGCTTTTTGTTGTTTGTCACTTTCAATGGAAATAAAATTGGAGGACCCTCAGTAGAGGGATATAGTTGCCCCTGTTGGCCATAGTTGCACCAGGAAACCATTATGAAATGAAATGAAATGAATGAATTAAATGAAAAATACTATATTTATCGGAGAAGGGAAATTCAATGTTGTAAAAGCTCACTGTTTTTTTGTTTTTTAAAAAAATCAAAATAACATTTTTATACAACAACAATAATAATCATCATTCAGTCAGTCAATTGTCAGTCAGTCAGATTTGTTCTTCAAGGAATTGTTCCATCCAGCTTACCACAAAATAGGTGTTTTCTTTCCCCAATCATGGTTGGCTGGTTGTCCAAGGTGAAATGGGTACTATGCATGTATACACTACATGCTATTTGAAATATGATGGCAATAACACACTTTTTTTTATGATTATTTCATTTTATTTTGCCTTTATTTAACCAGACAGAAGACCCATTGAGATTGTTGTATATGACTTCCGATACAAAAAGTGTGTCTATCTTGCACCATTGTCAAGTTACAGTGCAGTCAAAATGTATGACCTTGAGTTTGACCTTTAAATATCATCCAAGGTCAAATGTAACACCACCAACAGAAAGCCCCAACATGGCTGCTTACCTGCACCAAATGCTATAAGTCTACCCTCCACCCTTTTCAAGGTTTACAGCATTTTTGAAAAATTGACCTTTGACCTCTAGTGGACCTACTTTTTTTCATTGCGGTCCTATATTATTTAGAAAAAGACTGAATTTACTACAAGCTAAAGAAAACATCTTAACCAGGGGTGCCAATAATTTTGGAGGTGTGCTGAGGAAACAAATACACAACTTCAGTAAGTTTTCGAAGGATTCCTAATACTGACAGGCTTTAAATCCCGAGTAAAGTTTCTATAAAGGGAAACAAGCTTCAGTTTCAGTATGATATTGACAAGTCAGCGCTTTGAATTGGATGTATGTTTGTGCGCCGTGGTGTGTTAGGGATCGTCATCAAACAACCGAAACAGTGTCACATACGCACAAGATTTAGTAAAACAGTTTAAGTTTTCAAGGACTGTAATACACTTTTCAAATCAGCTGCTCGTATGATGTAAGGTTACGACTTTCCCCTTCGCGTCCCTCAGCTCCTCTCAGCGCCCTCTACTGCTGCATCCCCAGCGTCTCTCCACAGGTGTCGAACACAGAGCTTGGGGGAATTAATGCCACTGGACACTGATGCAATGTTTGATGATGTCAAAACCTAATGAGAGCCCACGGGATGCATAGTTGGAAACGGTCAACAGGTCATTATCGCCATTATCCCCTCAAGAACAATTAAAAACAGTTTGCTGCCCTGGAGAGCCCTGCTGAGGAACCCAAGCATGTTTTTTAAGTTTTGCAAATACAGAATGAACAAACAACTTTGACAAACATGTAAGTCAAGCCAGAGGCAGATGACAGACCTTGTGATCCCACACGTTTATAGAGACCGTTATGATGGTAGTAGTTGTGAAGTTAATTTTTCACTTTTATGCAGCGTACTTAAGGTAAAGTAGGTCGCCGGACACATGTTGTGATGAATGACCTGCCAGACTCAAGTCAAATGTGGCACCATACACAATGGGGCTCCATAAGTATTTGGACGATGACAAAGTTGTGATAATTTGTCTCTGCACACTACCAGAATGCTTTTGATAATCATGAATCAGTGAAGCGTAGATTTAATTGAAGGGGTTCAACAAAAGTATTGCATTAGTCGTTTGGGAATAGCAGCCATTTTTTTTGCACTTTTTCAGGCCCAAAGGTAGCTGGACAATTGAGTGACAAAGCAGCTTCTCTGCCAGGTGTGACGTGCTTTCTTGATATATCATTGGGTCTCTAGTGGATTCTGAATGTTGAGTTTGGATTTCACAGCTGTTCATGGGAACTCTCGATGTAAGGGCTAAAAAGATGTTGACGCAAGTTCAGGAGAAACACTGACCTGTCACAGAGA
>NW_007578532.1:77069-94058 GCF_000690725.1 Stegastes partitus | reverse complement strand
AGCAAAAACCTCAGGAGTAGCCAAATCGATAGTCTGTTACAATTTTTGGTTTTTATAAAGAAGGAATGCTCTTGTGAGCTCAGCAACACATAAAGGCCTGGAAGACCGTGGAGGACTACTGCAGCAGATGATCGCAGATTTCTTTTCTTGGTGAAGAAAACCCCCGTCACAAATTCGAAAACACTCTCGAAGAGGTAGAAGTGTCGTCGTCACAGTCTGCAATCAAGTGAGGACTTAATGAAGGTTTTACCTAGAGATGCAAAACATCGGTAACACTCACAGGAAGGACGGATCGGACTTTACCAGAAAACATATAAAAATGTCCTGTTCTGGAGCAAGATTCTTAGGACAGATTAAGCTGGAAAAGAAGAACATCCCACATCATCTGTCAAACATGATGAAGGTGATGTTACGGGCGTGTACAGCTGGTTCCCTGCTGTTCACTGATGATGTGACAGAAGTGGCAGGATGAATCCAGTCATGTACAGAGCTACACTTTCTGCTCAGAATCACTCAAGTGCTGCAGAACTGACAGGCCGGTGCTTCAAAGCACAGATGGATGGATGAACCGAAGCATAGAACAACCCAAGAGCTTCTTAAGGCATAGAAAAGTAGTTTTCCTAAATTGCAGAGTCAGTGACCTGACCTCAACCCAACTGAGCTGCTGAGATCAAACTGAAGGCTCAAAACCTCCCAAACGAGCAGCAGCTGAAGGCGGCTGCAGCGACAGCATCGGAAAACCTCTCAAGGGAGGAAAGACAGCATTTGGTGACGATCGTGGGTTCCAGAGTTCACCTAACCCTTTATAAATAAGGTAGCTTGTCCAATTACTTTTAAGCTTGAACTGAAGCTGACAGTCTGCACCTCAGTCACATCTTGGTTGTGGTTATGCACAAGAAATACAACAACTGCATCTCCGTCTGAATACTTAAGGACCTGATTGCATGTACAGCTGAATGCAGGGACACCGACTGTACTGGCTACATGTATTAGATGTTCTTAAATACACTGAAGTCCCATTGAAAGAAAGTGTCTGTTTTCTGAAATAAAAATAAAATGTGTTGAGTTAAAATGAAACAGTTTAAAGCTCTGACAAGTTAGTAAGTGGGCCGTCTGAGCTCAGATTGCCATGATGACAGTTTGTGAAAACACCTAGTTCAGGGTTTATCCTGAATGAAACTAAGCTGTAATAGTCCCATGAAATGCAATAAAAGTGTGGCTGGAAAAAATATGTCTTTATTCCATTGTTAAAATTATGTTGTTTTAAAATCTGTTTTTATTCTTTCTTTAACAACATACTGTTATTTTATTTTAAAGATTTTCCCTGTTTTGTAAAATCATAGATAATAACTAGTAAATATTACATTTGACAATAAATTGCTTCTTTTTTAAAAAAAAAAAAAAACTGTATTTAGATCAACAAAAACATAATTATTACACAAGATATTTGGTCAATAATTTTGTAATTTTGTAAATGGTAAAATGTCCCTTTTTTGTCAGATTATAGATATGTCTAATAAGAATGTACATATTGTCTATATCACAAATCTGTATTGTTATAAATAGTAATTTGCTCTTTAACAAAGTGTGACTGGAAATAAATGCAGTTTTATTTTATTTAAATCCACTTTTAAAAAGCACTTTTTTTTCTTTCGTTGAAATTTTTGAACATTACAGGATTCCATAATTTTTCAAACATACGTTTTAATTGTCGATGTTTTGTTTGTTTTTGCTGGATTTTCTAATTAGCTTATTTTTTACAGTGTGTGATTGTGTTAAACAAAAGAGAAAACCATAAACTATGTCTTGTCATGCAAACACATGCATTTCTGTGGTTGAAGAAGTTTTGTTGCTGAAACTGAAGTGTGTGACATAAATAATATGTTACTATTGAGCACTACAGTTATATATTGTTCATGAAAGGGTTAAGCAGGAAGCCCTGCCTCTGTTATGCATTGTCCACAAATCTGTCGCTCAGTTATCAAGACACAGTTACTTTTACTTACTTACTGTAAAGGTCTCTGTGGCCCCATGTTTAAGACTGCAGCTTGATTTAATCTGTCACCGACTGTTAGTGATTGTTTCCCTGCCCGTCGGTTTTATATTTAAATGGTGTGGAAAACTCCGCTTCGGGAGGAGGGGGAGTCAAATACTGGCAAGAGCTCAGGGTGCAAAGTGCAGGTTGGAACAGAGAACTGTTTTAACAAAGGCTTCGGCAAGAAGATAAGACTATGCATGACTAAAGAGAAGATATTAAAGGGTAGGGGAAGAAACAACGGCAAACACGAGACTGAAGGACAACAAAGAGGAACTTTGCTCAACAAGGAAGTTCGGTTTGCAGCGGAGGTTAGAAAAAAACGCGACCAGACACGGAACAGAAAGAGACGAGTTGAAAAAACACCCTTATGGCATACCAGCTGTTTGAAGGGAAGAACCATGCTTCCCTCTACCAAAAGTATCGCTTCACACCTCCAACTGAGCTCATAAACATTATTGTTCAGTACTTAGATAAAAAGGTATGTGTTGTGCGGTACATGTTATCACAGCACATGAAGCCATATCTTTTTATTATCTCATTCTATGTCTTATTAACAAGTATTTCACATCTGTTAACGTCGGCAGAAAGGCAAGCCACATGTGCTGGCAGTGGATCTGGGATGTGGAACGGGCCAGCATTCTCGACTGCTGGCGCCGCACTTCAAAGAAGTGGTGGGCTTGGACATCAGTGAGTCTCAGCTGGAAGAGGCCAGAGCTGTGCCAGGCTTCCCCAACGTCACATACAGGTGGGACTAAGCCATGCTAACAGTTTATATTCTACATGACAGTACGAAGGCATGAGTAATCTCGCCTTCCTTCTCTCCAGTAACTCTGAATACATGTGTTTTTCAAATACTTTAACCTTTATTTTGTGCAATATAATATCTCTTAATATTTCCTTTAAATATTTTACAGTATTGCAACTCTTAAAAATATATTGGATTATAAATCAGCCACTCAAAGCACTTTAATAATCATATACAGTGGCTTTAATATCTGTTTACGAAGACGTGGTGGACGAAGAAGATGCTACTCTTCTTCCTGCTACTCAGGAAGTTCAACCTTTAAAGAGAAATTTTGGGTTCGATTAACGGCGACAGTCTTCGGATGCCACCAGTTGGATGTTTAAGCTTTATTTTCAGCCGCTCAGATAGGACTATCTGCAGCTACACTCTTGATGTGTTGCAGAAAGGGGTCAGCGGAGGAGCTTCCGTTTCCCGACGGCTCAGTCGACTTGTTGACGGCGGCGACAGCAGCCCACTGGTTTGATCAGACAAAGTTTCTGGCTGAAGCAAGTCGGGTCCTGAAACCCGGAGGCTGCATTGCATTGGTGGGCTTCACCGATGGCAACAGCAAATTCATCTACCAGAACTGTGGAGAAAAACTCTTCCAAATCTATAGAGAGGTACGTGCAGCACGAAAGGCCTCTGGCTGCATGTGAGTGGTGTTGCAGCGGTACCAATATCTAAACACTGAGTTAATGACAGACGGAAAAAGGTGGAGCAACATGGATTAATGATTTTTTTTTAAAGCTTAGCCTTTTTTGGCTGCAAAACACTAATTTGGTTTAACTGGAAGATTTATGAAGGGATAGCTCACCACGCTAAGCTGGCCCCTTCCCGCACCGGGCAGCGGTCCCGGTGGTGGAGGCCCTGAGTTCGAATCCCGCTCAGGGCTGATAACACTTTAGGGCTGCAAGGTGGCGCAGTTGGTAGCACTGTTGCCTCGCAGCNACTCCACGCAGAAAGATTCCGGTGCCCCCACCGGGACGCGAACCGGCGACCTTCTTGCTGCGAGGCAACAGTGCCACCTTGCAGCCCGAGACTGCATATAGATTCTCTTATTTTGACAGTTTTGCACCAGCGGGGATTGACGTACAAGCACACGCCCTCTCCCAGTGATTTGCCAGTGATTTGTGCGTCACGATCAAGCCGGAAAGGCTGACCAAAACCATCAATTTCAACATCATGAATCAGATCGTAATCCTTAAGCCAGGTCTCAGTTAAAGCGATCACACAGGCATCCCTGTACTCCGAGATATGCTTCACATTCGCTTGAAGCTCGTCCACCTTGTTCCTCAAAGACTGCGCGTTGCCAAGGATAATTGAGGGGAGCGGTAAGCGGCGGAGTCCTAGTCTCCGCAGCCGCTGACGCACCCCTCCTCTCCGGGCACGCTTCCTCGTTCGAACCGCAGTCTGCTGCCGCCGAGGGCTTCTGGATCTGTGAGGGGCTGTTTGCCTCGCTGCCTCTGGTGTGCCAGCCGGTCTGAACGAGAGCCTCCAGCCCGATTCCTCCGGATCTCTGGCGGGATACCATCAGGTGAAATCACTGCCCCTGAATTGCTGCAGTTGATAAGAAAGTCACGGCTGTATCTGAGCCTGTCAGATCGGTTGCTCTGCTGGACGTTGATGGCAGTCCCAAGAGCGACCAAGTTCAGGAAAAAAAAACACTGACTAAATCCATTATGACTCCGGTATAAAAGTGTTAAAAAGACGACACACGGGCGTTAAAACCACAGTTCCCACAATCACTCGCACACACTCTTGCTGCGTGTCGCCATGACCAGCGCCACGCTTCCTTGATCCCTGATTTCCATTTAATGTTATTAGCACTACACAGATTTCAAAACGCACAATGCTGGTTCCTCTTATGCACAGAAAAAAAACACTTAGCATATTTTGTAAATAAGTTTTTTGAAGTTGTCTCTTTAAAGGCCTCAATTATGAAACATTGCACGTATGAGTGGAAGTAATGGGACCTCCCAGTTCTCAGGCACCCCGCTGTGTCAGTCTTTTGTTTGTGTGTTAGTGTGAGTCTGTGTGTGTTTGACTGCTGCCAGAAAAGAATTCAGTCTCTTCAGTGTGGAGGTTTGTGCCTCTTATCTGGAAAAAAAAACCCAAAACCAACATAAGCTTGTGCGCTTTAATCTTTTTTTTTTTCTTTTTTTTTGATACCATCAACCAGTCATGGCTCACCGTCTGTTTGAAGGCAAAGAACATGCTGCTTCCTATTGGAAATACAGGATCTCTCCATCAGATCATCTAATGCAACAAGTGCTTGACTTCTTGGAAAAGCGAGTAAGTACAGGTGGCAGTAGATGGTAGCTCATGTGTTGGTAGTTTGTTAAGAAAGTGTTGCAGGGTAGAAATAGTTAAAAGTGTCACTACCAGTTGGTAATGCCATCGAAGTTTTCCGGAAAGCCACATAACGTGTCAAATGTGCTGTCAGAAAGGTCGGCCCTTTGAGCTGGCCCTGGACGTGGGTTGTGGTTCAGGGCAGGGAACTCTGCGACTGGCCAAACACTTTGCCTCTGTGGTGGGGACAGATGTGAGTCCTGCACAGCTGGAAGTGGCTTCACAGTTTGCTAAAGAGCCAAACATCACGTATAGGTAAGCATGGACCAAACAAGAGACTATATGACACAGCATGTGAAAAACAAATTAAATGTTTTGTATTTAGTTATTTTTCTTGTATCATAATTAAAAGCTCTTGTTTTTTTTTTTTTCATTTCTGTAAAGTGTGACATCAAGCAAACCTAATAAAATGTGTGATGAGATGTTAAGAAACCATCACAATGACCATCACATCATTTGTTCAGCTCTGTTAAACTACTTTGCTGAATCGTAGCTCAAGCAGAAACAATGATCCGTCGTCAGGGCCTCTCAGCGTGACCGACTTTCACAAAACAAGGGTCACATTGTTCCTGCCTGAGCTTTGAGCTGTCAGAAGTATCCACAGAAACATCCTGCATGCTGCTCCCGCTAAAGTTGAAAAATGACTCGGTCAAGAGTTTTGCCTTCGTTCCGTCTTCAGACGGTGTGTTGCCGAGGAGCTGCCTTTCGCTGACAGCTCAGTGGACCTGGTGACGGCCATGTCTGCCTTCCACTGGTTTGACAGGCCGCGCTTTCTCCGGGAGGCCCACAGGGTGCTGAAGCCCCGCGGCTGCTTGGCTCTGCTCAACTACACCATTGACATGGAGCTCAGCTACCCTGACTGCTGCTCGCACACACTGAACCAAATCTGCAAAGAGGTACTGGCAGAACAGTCACCTGACAGAAGTTATGAAAGATACACTGATGTACATGTGACTACAACTGCAAAAACAGATAGACTGTCAGGCAGTACTGTTACCACAAGTATATATAGTTATACAGTGTGTACATATTATCAAACTGTGCATTTACAGTACAGTTAACAAAGTCTAGGATGCCTTAAAGAGCTCTCTGTTAGGTGCCTCAGGATGAATTTATAGCCATGGATGAAGCAGATTTGAGAGTCCATTTAGGGAACACATCCTGTCCTGCAACATCTCAAGATTTAAAAATCGGAATTATTCTATTCAGTGTCCAGAGACGTCACTTTATGAGTTTCAATTCAGGTTACTTCTGTCTTTGTGAGTGCAGAAAATAACTGGAACAATCTAAAGTTGTGCTAGTTTACTAAAATAAAGACAGCCTTTGTGTCAAAACATGAGATGCCACAATTCAGATATGATCATGTAGTAAATAAAGTTGTGGGAAAATAGACGCTAAATATAGTTTTTAGCCATTTTAAAGTTGGTGAAAGCAAAAGGGGTGAATCTGTCTCTGCATCTGTCTCATCTGACTGATTCTACTGATGTAGTGGAAATAAACTGCACATCACCATCTTCACCCTTAAATCAGCTGTTTGTTTTTTTAAATTATTGTTATTATTTTATGTCCAGATTAAATCATTGCCTTGAATTTAGAATGAGCAGCATTACCATCTAGTGGAAGCTTTTGGTAAAACAGTCTTTACTGAGAAGGACAATTGTTTCAGTTTAGGTAAATTGCAGCAGGATTTTGTGAATGAAATTGGGAAGCACCAGTTAAATTCAGACAACACTGAAGTCTGTATTACAATAGAAGAAATATAGAAATAGCTACATGTTAAAGCATCTTCATTATTGCATGAATAATCCTGCATACGATACATCTAGTTCATATGCTAACAATGAAGTGATGAAAATTAATAATCTGTTGACTCATTTTCTGTTATATTTCATTAGTTTTATGCAGCCTTGCACCCATACCGCAACCCCTGCCTTGGTGCGAGCTCCATTGAGTTGTACCGGGAGTCATATGAGTCCCTTCCTTACCCTGACAAGGAGTGGTGAGTGACAGCATGGCTTTGTTTGGTCCTATGTTAAATGATAATTGATCCTATGTTAAAACATGGTCTGATATGTAGCTCATAGATCTGATTTTCACTACCTGTCTCCATCCATCCATTATCTATACACCGCTTGATCCTCACTAGAGGTCGTGGGGGGGCTGGAGCCTATCCCAGCTGACTCAGGGCGAAGGCAGGGGACACCCTGGACAGGTCACCAGTCTATCACAGGGCTACACTTAGAGACAGACAACCAAGCACACTCACATTCATGCGTCCTACGGACAATTTAGAATCACCAATTAACCTCAGCTTGTGGACTTGTGGGAGGAACATGGCAGGTGGAGAACATGCAAACACCACACAGTGACACGAACTGGAGAAGTACTTGCTGCGAGGCAACAGTGCTACCAACTGTGTCACCTAAAGGAACCTTATTCACCTTTAATTCTTACCACGTCTCTCTCAAAATCATTGAAATATTTTACAAGGACAAATTTGACAGGTTTCCTCTCTGCTTCCTTTTCCAGACTGTCTGTAGGAAACACTGACATGTCAAAGCAGTGATGCTGCATTATGCTCTACACACTAAAGAAAACAAAAAGACATGTATTTCTTTTGCAAATTACATGTTCAGGTTACAAAATCTAAAAAAAATCCCTCATCATATTTGCTGTATATATAGTACATATATAATACCTCCACTGACTGTATTGTTTTTATGTGTAACAGGCAGGAGTGTGTGTGGGACAGAAGGCCCATGCCGCTGTCCGGCTTCATGGGGTTGGTTGAGTCTTTCTCCAGTTATCAGGCCATGCTCAGAGATGATCCCCAGAAGGCCACCACACTGTCCCAGGACATCTGTCAGAGGTGAGCTTTGCCTTCTGCAACACACATGTAACTCAGTATACACACACACCGTCAAGCCATAACATTAAAACCAGGTAAGGTGAATGAGCCATATGATGTCAACCTAATCTGAAAAAAGCTCCCACTTGACCCGCTAAGTCAACAGATTTTTTATGTGCAAAACTTCTAGTGTATTTAGTTCAGCCATACAAAATCTTCCCCTTATGCTTTGAATATTTCCAGGCCCTTGAGGTGCACGGGGGCCAGGCAAACATTTCTTTTAAGTACGGGACACAGTCACATGAAATGTTCAGGGCTGAAAAACAAATTTAAGATCTGTTCAAAACTGCAACCAAATCAAATTCACATCCACATTTTTTCTAAATGCAACTTGGAGCATTAATAATTGCGTGGAGCAAGCTGTAATTAGAAAGAAGGTAAGATTTTGCATGGCTTCATTTTGGATTCTAAAGTTTAGCTGCTCAGAAACAGTTCAAGGAACATGATGAAGAGCCTAAGGTGTTGACCCAGCCTCCAAATTACCCAGATCCCAAAATGATCAAGCATCCATGGGATGCATCCTAACAAGCCTGATCCACAGATGCCCCAAAGGTCCCAAACAATTTGCTGCCAAAGTCCTGGTGCCAGAGACACCACAGGACACCTCCAGAGGTTCCATTTTCATGCCCTGATGATCCAGAGCTGCTTCAGAGACACAAAGGGGACCCACACAATGTTAAGCAGTTGGTCTGAATGTTGTAGCTGGCTGACCGTTTATATGAATATATGTATGATTTATATATGTAGTTAAATATTTCTCAGTGCTGAGGTCATACATGTCTGTGGCATGTCTAATATGAAAATGAACCTAAACATGTAAACAAGTTTTATGCATGATTATGTAATGTTTTGTGAAAAAAACATATATTTTGAAGGTTTAAAGTGGTGAGGTAGGGTTTCTTTGTTCTGCTGAACTCCTCCCTCTGGTTGAATTCTCCTGTGTTCCTCTCCACAGGTTCATGTCTGTAATGAGGGTGACCTCTGCAGAGACAGAGGTGGTGGTGGCTGTCAAGTATTTCTACCTTTTGGCCTGCAAACCACAGGAAGCCTGATTCCTGCCAACTCCTGCACTTCTAGCAAAGTCATGAACCTCATTAAGGACACAGGAACACAGAAAGTTGATTTCATCGACTTTTCTGTGTAAATATGTTTGGTTTTTTTTGGACATTTAAAATCTAGGTAATGATCCTCTGTTTGCTGTTCCCTACTAATATGTAAACTCACCGTTTTGGACAAATGCTTCTCATATAAAAGAGTGCTTATCACTTTGCTGTGGAGCGTTAGATGAGAAAATACCTCCCACTCTCATGTCTTTATGTTGAATATATGTAACCATCCATGTAGGTTTCTTTTGAATACTGGTGTGTCAATGCAAAACATAATGGAATACATATATGGATCTGTTTTCCACGATAGATCCAGTGGTCGTATGACCTCATGATTCATATTTATATTTTTCAGAGAAATAAAAGTGCTGAAGTAAAACACCTGTTGAAGCATTGCTGTATTGGTAATGCTGTAGCAGTTTTCTGCCTCTTTCGTTTTTTTTGTTTTTTTTTTAAATTTGGGATGCAAATGGGCATGTTCTAAACATTAATCGACACCCGTTTATGTAGCTGGAACTGACAGCAAAGAAAATGTTGGACCACTCACACTTGTTTTTTTTTTTTGGTATAGATTAATCAGCTAATGTATTAAACCTTTTCAGTAAGACCATGATTTGCATTAAAAATAAATAAAAAAAACAAACAAAAGCATATTAGCTGTGTGTGCACAAATATTGACAAGAATCTCACGTTTGTAGAGCATTTANTCTGCAATTAAGCAGTGTGTTCATTTTGCAACCTCAGCTCTCCTTATGTAGGTCAAGCACACCCTATAATGAATAAATGAATAATTAATAGAAGCACTGCACCGTATACCTCCCCGGCTATATTATGTGTTATTGTACAGCATTGTGTCTTTTGTTTTGCTTTGTTGGGATTGTTTGTGTTGTTGGTGTGATTGTTGTTTGTTTTCCATTTGTGTTCCCATCCTGTATTTAATAAATAAAAGTAAGATAAATGAATGTAAAAACCCTAATCAGGGCTTCAAAGGATAGATAAATACTTGCAGAGTTTCTATCTTTCTGTATTAAGTAGACGGGACATAGTTTGTCTAATTTGGCATAAAGACTAAAGTAAAGGGGAAACAGGTCGTCTTGCTCTGTTAAGTGGTAAAAAAAACCCCAACTATATTCCAACTAAATGAGTTTATAAGTAAACTTGTATCACTGAAGAATGGTCTGGCTGCACCTCATTATCATTCTGCTACATTGAGCCCAAAACACTCTGACTTATGGTTATTTTTATTTATTTATTTTTTTTCATCACAGTTGTCTTGGATGGTGCTAAGCCCAGGATGCAGTGATGGTACCCCTGCAAAAAAAAACAAACAAACAAACATTATAATATAAAAACCTTGAGCTCCTTTTGAAACTGGAGTTACAAGGTGCTTTACAAGAAATAGCAAAAATGAAACTTAGAAGAAAGACAAAAGAGCATTACAAAATAAAATACTATACAAATGCCTGGTGGGTTTTTAAATGTTTGACTGACTGAGCTGTTCTGACAGTGAGGTGGTGTTTGTTCCACAGTGTAAAGGTACCGTCATCTGCCTTTTTGTTTTAAGCCCAGTCTATGCAATCTCTAACAACGGCTGACTCTCTATTCTGTGGGGTATAGATGCAGAATAAGCTGTTAAAAGTTCTCAGACGTAGAGTGGGGCCAGACCATGTATTGCAGAACAGACAGAAAACCTAAAATAGGGTTGAGGGGAATTATTTGGGGAAAACAGCTGCATGAACACCAAGAAACAAACAGTCCTGCCTTACTGCACAATCTTTATCAAATGTTGCTATGTGGAGATTGGAGACTTTATACCCACAGTCTACATCCGCTGAGTCAGACTAGACAGCATCAAACCTGGCAACCTGGCACTGGTCAGTCTACTTCCTGATTTGACATCTGCTTTTTAAATATCTTAAATTGCTGAACATTCGTATTAACTCACTTTCAGGCAATCCAGGAGCTGTTGCCGTATATGAGCGAAAGAGTATTTCTATGTGAGGGTAAGCTGGAAGAGCTGTACTCTGCCATCCCCTTTCCAGACAAAGAGAGGTAAGTACAACACCTACCTGACCTAAAGCGACGTCTGCGATGGCAGAATACAGAACCATTGTCTGCTGGAACCATCAGACACAGTGTTAAGTTGAATATCTGCAGTATGGCTGCCTCATTGCCTCATTTCCTGAAATAAACTTGCCATCTTAACTGTAGCACACTAAATATTTTCTTTACAAAAAAAAGTCAGTTAGTCATTATTGCTAGTCTTCATGGGCTTTATTTGTTTGATATCAATCCAAAAGGATTGATTGTTTTCAGGAAAAGTTGTTGATCTCAGTGAGGAACCTGGTGGGCTTCATGGAGAGCTGGTCCATGTTCCAGATTTACAAGAAGAAAGACCCCAAACGTGCTGAAGACCTGCTGGCCAACACTCAGAAAAGGTCAACCACACGTTCAACTCACATTCAGAAAGTGTTAAAAGTATTTGTTTTTGTGGTCAAATCATCTTCAGACTGTCTGAATATTGTTGTGTGATGCTGTCTGAAGGTTGAGCTGAATGACCAATCGCTGTATTCCTCACAGGTTCCTGGAGCAGATGAACGTCTCATCTCCAGACACTGAAATAGTGAGAGAGATGGAATATTACTGTGTCCTGGCATCCAAACCAAAATGATCAACACTGAAGCGCTGCATGTGTGTTTGTGGAGACAAACATGATGTGTGTTTGTTTGAGAGTTGTTGCAATTTAAAATTTATAAAGATTGAAATCACGATGCGGTAAGGAGCGTGCTTGTTGAATAAACCATTGTTCCCTCAGTGTATGACTCCTGTTCTGTATTCTACAAGGATTCTCAAACACAAAGAATGTTTCATTTTGCAGTGAACTAACTCCTCAAACTGTGTCCCACACCACAGCTGATCCCTCCGATGCTCACTGAGCGATTACATAACTGGGAACAAAATCTTTTGAAATTTAATGTGCCTACTGCTGTTCACAGATGGGGTGCCTGGACATTTTGGTTTAAATGATTTTTTTAAAAAATTATATCTATTTTTTAGCCAAGCTCTTGAGAACGTGACACTGTAGGTGGCACTTTTATTTATTATAACTACTTCAATACCTCTTTCTTTACTCTTGATATAGAGAAGTTTTGGCGCTCATCCAGTCAGTTTTAGAAGAAACTTGACACTCAGATGATAAAAGTTTACCATCAAACTTCATAGTAAGTTTGAAAATAAAACAGTGAGACTTTCATCGACTGTCAACATGATCACTTAGTAATCCTGTAGGTGTAATTTGCTTTAGCTCTTCAGAAAAAAAAAAGATTTACATTGCAATTGTTTAGGGTTATAAGCATGACTGATTGATTTATTCTTCTTTTTGATTTCTGGAGGGTAGCATAAATGTTGTAGGATGGAGACAGACAGCTGACAAATTTAAAGCGAAAACCCTAATTAAAGCTGCAAGCAGCGTTGGACGGACGTTCGCACTTCCGTGCGTGTCGGACGCGACACACGTTGTCGTGCAACGCATGTTGGGGTTGTTGCAGAAATGCGCTCTGGGCAAAATGATAATCACCTAACCATAACCCTAATCACATTTGAAGTAAATACAGTCAACTGGCTATCCATCCATCCATTATCTATACACCGCTTGATCCTCACNAACTTGCTCGATGTGCTTGCGTGGTGCTCACAGGTGGAATGTTTGGACCGAGCCAGGCAAGCTGGTTCCCATTGTTTCCTGTGTTCATGTGCTGAACGGAGCAGACCAGCTGCAGACTGTAGTTTTACATTCACTGTGCAGACATGTGTGCGGTGTACATCTTACTTATCTAACTCTTCTAAAAAACATCAAAGTATGCATTGCTATTCATATTGTAAAGCTGTACAGACAGTATGATCGACTGTTTCTTTATTGAAAACACTCACATATTTACAGTTACACTGCACAACCTGTGCTGTAACATTCCTCCTCTGAGGAACCCAGACAGATCAGTGATCAGGTGAAATACACAGAAACAGTGCCACAGTTGAATATTGTAAATTATCTTGCATGTAGTCTTTCTAAAAAATAATAATAATAAAAGTCAACAAGTGTAGTATTTGGAGCTACCAGGTACCACTAGAGGGAGGCATTTGATCAGAAGTCCAACAGATCACTGGCACGTTTACTGCAGAGAGGTCACCTTCCTGTTGATCTGTGACCTGGCAGCGGACCAGCATCGTGGGGAGAGGCCTTTGTTTACTGGGAGAGGTCACAAAGTGGAAAGTGTGCAGTCATGCCAAATAGCTTTCAATGACCGGACAGACTTCCTTTCAGGTTTTGCAGCTTAGAAATGATCTGAAAATAAATAAATAAACAAATGCAATACCATGTGCTTTTTCTCTCTTCACGTGTTCATCTGATCATGTGCCACACAGGACGGAGAGAAATGTACTTTTACTAGGAGGTGTAAATGGAACTTTTGTGATTGTTCACCATGTTAGCAGAAGCCGTTGCATCATTCACAAACTTGTTTAAAAGTGTATCACAGCTTGCTGAGATAATTTAACATCATAACACCAGTAATTTGACATTACATCAGATAAATGCTCTGTTTTGGTCTCTTATTCTTTACTAGTGTTGCAGACTTTGCTAGTAGCCCTGCTTGATATGCTTGAGCAGTCTTCATTCCTTTATTCAGAAAGCCTCACCTTAATTTGTTCTGGAGATATTTGCTCCCGGCAGTGCAGGAATATTAAAGCATCAGTACATATGAGCCGCTGGTAGCTGCTGGCATGACTTCAGGTCATTCCTTGACTCTGGCTGGCAGGTGTTACAAGTGGGCACGTTTCTGTTGTCTGCATTCAATGCCACACAGGCAGAAAGTCAATTTTCTACTTTTTGGCCGCAAGGTATTTTCGATTTTTTGACTCTCCTATTCCTTACAGCTATAATTCTGTGTATGTGTGCAAGGGTAGTAATTTGTTTGCTGAAACAGACATCAGCACTGATCAAAAGGAATAGTTTGGTGGTTATAGCACAGCTTTCTTTACTCCTGATCTGCATGCATTCAACACTGACCATCCATTCTAAAGCACTGTTAGGATAGGTCTGCCTGTTCACGACTACTAAGTAAACTTTAATAGTCCAGAAAATATTTAAATCACAGTTTAATAATGAACTCACATTAGCTGTCTTTATCAGTTCTGGGATATCAGTTCTTATCATGATGCAGCCCTTAAGGTGGCACAATGGTGCAGGTTTGCATGTGGAGTTTGCATGTTCTCCCTGAGCCTGTGTGGGTGCTCCAGCTTCCTCCCACGGTCCAAAGACATGCATGGCTGCAGGTGGGAGTGTGCGTGGTTGTCTGTTTGTTTGTGTTGGTCTTGAGATGGACAGGTAAGCTATCCAGGGTATACCCAACATCTCATCCAGTGTCAGCTGGGTTAGATTCCAGTAGAAAATAAAATGGGTAATGCTGATGGATGGATGGATGTAGTCCTCATGTTATTGTGGCTTTTTCAAAATTCTTAAAATCCTAATGTAATTAATGTGACAGCTGCAACTGATTTAAATTGTGACGCAATGCAGACTCAGCCTATATGCAACAATGTGGAGTTTCCTCTTTAAACGCCGATCAAAGTCTTCTGGCAAATCCAAGCCTTCCCTTCTGTCTGTTGTTGCAGCTGCACAAGCTCGAAGCTCCGCTCAGATCTCTTACAAACACCGTGCTATTATCTGCTAGATTATTGATGGGATCAATAGCTGTCGGTCCGGTGAAATCAGATCTGTTCTCTCGAGCTGCTGAAAACAACTCAGCACATGTTCAGCTCCTAGTGATTTATTTTCATTGATCTGTTTTGTGTATCAGTGTCTGCAGCCTGTTCATCTTTATGGACTGTGAGAGGTGACAGGTGAGCTTTATACACACAAGAGCTCATTTACATCGTAGCACTCACATTTAAATAATACACAAATGGAGCTAATTTCCATGCTCGTTAGTCGCATGAAACGTCCTTCCTCCTTCACCCGTATTCAAAACACAGAAGACTGGTTAAACAGAGACAAAGAAAGCTCTCAGGAATTGAAGAGCGTGTGTGATTTGTCAAAAAATGGATGGTGCCGCTTTACATCAGGGTTGCCAGGTTCAGATAGTAACTCTTAATGTGTTCAAATACTGCAGGGTGAGTTGGATCGACTTCAAACCAAACGAGCTGTCAATCAGTGAGCAGTGCCGTGTCTGCTGTACAGATGTTTCCATCTCCTCGGTGAAGATGTGCGTCGTACCACCGTCTTACCGGAGCTGCTTGACTGCAATCAATATTTTCACATGAAGTCATTTTTTTAAGATGCTTTCATAATTAACCTCGAACTCAACATGAGTATGTAGCTAAAGTGTGGCGATGGCATCCACTGACACAGCAGGGATATTAACTTTCAACTTCATTTTGATGCTTTTTGGAGATGATGATCATGACTTGTGCTACTTGCAAGCACTGCACATTAGACATCAGCTTTTTCCACATGCCTGAGGACAGCGTGACCAAGGACCGCTATCAGCTTTTCTTATTGTCAAAAGACCTCCTTTTGCTACACACACTTTTATATGTGCATCCTAAACTCACACAGCAACTTTGCATATATTCTAACTGGAACTTGAATAAGATTTGGATGTTGGGAGCAACTCATTTTCTGTCCTGTAGTGTGCTAATAGTCACATTTTGGGCCTTTTCCTGACATGACAAATGGGTATCTGGTAGATGTTAACCTGCAATGCAAACTAGTAAGTCTTACCTTCTCAAAACCAACTACTGTAGTTGATTTTAATTCAAGTTTGGGGTCTCAGAAATTAGTCTAAAAGCAGCCTTATGCCATTTTTTTCTTCTAAACAGCTTAAAGAGATAGGGTGAGGAGCTCAGTCACGCGGGAGGAGCTCGGAGTAGAGCCGCTGCTCCTCCCCATCGAAAGGAGCCAGTTGAGGTGGCTCGGGCATCTTTTCCGGATGCTTCCTGGACGCCTCCCTGGGGAGATGTTCCGGGCGCGTCCCACCGGGAGGAGACCTCAGGGAAGACCCAGGACACGCTGGAGGGACTATGTCTCCCAGTTGGCCTGGGAACGCCTAGGGGTCCCCCCCGGAAGATCTGGGGGAGGTGTGTGCGGATCGGGAAGTCTGGGCGGGAGAAGATGGATGGATGGATGGATAAACAGCTTAAAGTACCAGCATCTTTGCAACACGCTTAAAAATAAAAAAAAGCGTAATGAAATAGGACTTGTATCATTATGACTTCTACATTAGTCATGCTCTTGCAGAGAACTTTTTTTCCTTTAAACTGAGCAGACACCACACTCACATCTGGGTCATTTGGTCCAGCAGGAAGAACAAAGCCTCAGGTGTAAGACTGTTTCTACATGATTAAGACTGCAGCCACTGGGGCTGCTGTCACCGCTGCTGCAGCAACGCTCTGATCTGAATTGACAGCCGGACGTGATTTTAATATTTTAATGTACAATCACAGTGACGAGCGGCGTAACTCCGACCATTAAAGTACAAGTAAACACATTTAAGGAGCTTAACAGCAGAAGTGTCTGACTCTTTGGTTTATGACCAAATATCTGCAAAACTAATGATATTTCCATTACCTTCAGCTGGACTTTGTGCTCAGTGCAAATCAGCAAATTATGTTCATACATTAAACCAAGCGAGTGAACATCTTTATTGCTGCTGTCCTGCAGGTTACATTGTCAACACGAGTGACTACAAAACAGCAACATAAATGATATACAGCAGCTCAACAAAGTCATTATAAAAGCTGTAAATGT
>NW_007578532.1:73581-76503 GCF_000690725.1 Stegastes partitus | reverse complement strand
AACAGCGCTGATGCAGTTTTGGTTGGTATTAATATAATGGTGGTGATTCAAGCTTTGGTAGTGTCATCCATTAACATGACGCAACAAACTTGTGGTGAACTTTCCAACCTCGTGAGTCTCATCGGCAGAAGAGAGCTGCTCCTATTTTGTGCTCTTTAGTATCAGCGAGGCTGGAATCACAGAGTGTGCTGGTTGGGATGGAGGCAGATGGTGGGGCAGTGACCTTTCTGTGTTCGCGGCACAGAGGTTCCTGAGTGCATTATCTTAGGTCTGGCTGTCAGTCGGCTCAGACTGGACAAGAAAATGGTCCATCGGTACTCTGACTCCAGATCAGATGGTCAGAAGCCGTCTCCCACAAAAAGGGTTTCTGAGCCCTGAGGACAGAATGAATTTATCAAAGTAGTTTCTGTCTACAAGGATTTGCTGAGCCATGAGTTCTTGAAATCTGTTAAACACATTGCTCATGTGCTGACTGTTGGAAGAGGCATTGATAGGAAAAAAAGATGATAAAAATACAGTGGCGAAAGGGCTGGGGATGCAAGGAGCTCAGTTAAGCCTGGGTGGCTGAGGTGGTGCCGTGGGGTTGTCCTCTAAGCAGAACGTTGGCGGTTCGATCCTCCACAGTCGAAGACGCTGAACCTGAAATTGTTGCCATTGTTGTGTGAATGTGTATCTATTCTCAGACGTACGCCGCTTTGTTTTAAAGCGTCTGTTGAATGAAATTATAAATCCATTTCGATAGTTATTTATTGCCGATGTATTGGAATCCATTTAGAACTGCTCTCTGCAGACATCACTGGACTTGGGAGTGCTTATCAGTTGGAAAATGTTATCTTTTCTGTCACTGATAAACAGATGTTTCAATAACCTCCCTGCTTAAGTTTCTAATGCTGTGTCTCCAGAGACATTCTGATTGACTTTAGTGTCTCTAACTACCTGAGTTACAGGCCGAATGGATGTTTTTCCCTCTTTTGCACCACATGACAGTTTATTAGCTTTGTTTTTGGTTGGTATAAACCTACTGCAGTTGTGTGTCTGTATTCATATCAGTGATCTATGTTACCTGAAGTGAATCTGTACATTTCTTTCTCAAAGCAACACTGAGGCTCAGTACAGCCTGCGAGAGCTGCTGGCATGGCTGGAGACCATTTGTCTTGTTTAAACAATGAAGAACTTACTGTCTGGAGAATCATCATTAGGTGGTGGCTAATAAAAATAAACTGATTGCTTTGAAACGCTTCCTGAAAAATAGCTGTTTACAGGACTTCCTTGCGTTCCTAATGACTTTACAATGTGCAGAGGAAAAGGAAAAAAAGCATCTTGTTTTTGACAACATTATGTGGAATGTCTCTCAGAGGAGATTAACTCCAGCTCCAGTGGGACTAAAAACTGATTGGTATTTTAAAGTAGCCTGCTTACAATAAGGTAAAAGCAAATGGCAACAAGTGGGCTTAAGATGCCAAGATTAGTTTAATGTTAAATCAAGTGATTTAACCCAGAACCCAGTGAAGAGTTTACACAACACGGCTCCAAATGTTAAGAATCACTAAAATAAAAAACAACATGTGTGATCTTTTCCATTAGTTAAATAAGCAGCGTGACCGAATCGCAGTCACGGAAGAGAGATGGAGATGAAAGTGCCATAAATGTGTTTAATGCCTTCAAGACAACTCAAAAGCGCAGTTTGTACACAACACAGCAGCAGGAGACGAATCCTAATATTTTTCTACCCGGCGTGCAGACTGCAGCTGTTTTTCGACTTTAGGTGAATGTTTTTTTCCGAATCACTTTCAGGCTCCAGACATCAAAGTTGACAGAAGCTGATTAAACATTTCATTTTTCAAGACGTTTGCAACAAGATAAAAAGAAGTCTGAAATTCCTCAAGGACCTTCTTCTGTCAGTTAATTGCCCCTTTTGGGTACAAAAGCACGACAAACTTTGATTTTAATCCTCCTCTTTTTTTTTATTTTTTTTTTTGTTGAGCCCCAAGACCCAAAAGTGACAGTCATATTTTATTTCAAAGTGCACGACTTCGTTTTTCAGTTCAGGATTCTCATTTCAGTGGGTCATCTGAGGAGACTGTGGAAAGTTTTATGTGTTGGTTTCCTCAGTATGTTCAGAAAATTGTCCTCTCTGTCTTGAATGATTTACTCCATCTGAATTTCTGACCTTGTGTTCCTCCTTCCTCTTGGCAAGGTTTCACCGTGGCTCATGCTAATTCTTTATTAACGTTAATTTGGACGGTGTTTTTAGATACGCAGCTAATTACTTTGTTTGGCTGCTCTCTTACAGTTTGATACAGCTCTACAACATTTCTTTTCTTTTTTACTTCTACTCCACTACATTTCAGAAGGAAATGTACTGTTTCCATCAATATATCTATTTGACAGTTTTAGTTACTGGTCATTTTTCAATTTAAAGATTTTTGCACACGTTGCCCACATCGATTAGCCACAACATTAAAACCACTGACAGGCGACGTGTACAACATTGAACATCTTCTTACAGTGCAATGCCTCCTCTGGGCCTCTGTGTAACTGTGAGAGAACTTATTACTGTTTTCAGAATTTTAACAAACCAAACAGTCAGTCGACTCATGGAGAAGATAATCAGCAGACCAGTTGCAGTCCAGAGTTCCAAACGAGCACCACCTCTACCAACGACAACTGTAAAATGCTGCTTTTACATCAGCGTATAAATTATAATAATCTAATGATATAATCACACATAAGAGGCACACACAGAGGCGGCTGTGACTCAGGTGGTAGAGCGGGTTGTCCACTGATGGCAAGGTTGGCGGTTCGCTCCTCGGTTCCCCCCACATGCCGAAGTGTCCTTGGGCAAGACACTGAACCCCAAATGGCTCCCAATGGTAGATTAGCACCTTGCATGGCAGCTCTGTCGCCATTGGTGTATGAATG
>NW_007578532.1:69035-71833 GCF_000690725.1 Stegastes partitus | reverse complement strand
AATTTCCAAAAGGTCTTATTAACTTGTTTGTATTTTCATCCTTAATGAATGAATGAATGAATGAAAAAGCGTGACAAAATAGAGTAAGAGCCCTAAACCCTGTTCTACAGGAACAGAAGAAGGTATTGTCAAAGGGAATAGAACAATTACATGATAAATACTGCTCTTTATTCTTCAAATATATTCCTCTCTAATTTCACTGCAGAAATTTTGCTAAACAATCAACAGAAAAAATAACCATTCAGTGCCAGCAGTTGGAATGTGATGTTAATTTTCAAACTCTAACAACTAGAACCGAACAGAACTCGTCCACTTGTCAGCGGAACTATTTACCCGCTGCCATGTCTACACGGACAACAATAACGACAGGCATTCACCGCACTTCCGTTGCCCATGACACCGGAGCGAAGTTCTGACAGCTGATTCTCAAATCAGTTTCTGTCCTCTCCGAGCCTCCAAATCACCATTTCTGAGCTTCTTTAGTGTCGGACGTGGCTGCTCGAGTCTCCACTTGGAGTTACAGACGGCGCCTTGACCAGAGGAGGGCGGCTGATTATGGTGTAGCACAGAGCGCTAGCTCTGAGACAGCAGGTAACCAGCGGCGCTCGGATAACACACAAGCTAACAGCAGCTAGCAGGGACACTTTGTCAACAACTTCTACCTGCGTTTTCAACTGTCTAGAACAAGTGACATTTCTTCGTGCTCTCGCCCATGTGTGTGAGGAATAGCCCTGAGCTGAGACCGGCGTTCGGCTCGGACCCTGTGCTTAGCTAGCTGTGATTAGCACTGGTGGCGGTTTGTTATGACGGCAACTTAACGAGCTAACAGGGCAGTGACGAGGCGGTGGCTGCACTGGTAAAAGTTTTAGCTTTAATCCTGAATCTGATTCACTCGCGTCCAACTCCTCAAAAGGTTTTGTCCTATGGGCTGAGCTGTTGTTTTTGTCCAAGAATTATAAACGGTTGTTCAGTTAATGTCAACTGTGGGGTACATGGTGCATTTTAAAGACTGCAGGTAGGCTGCACAGATTATTTCTGATCAGTGTGTGAATTTTTTGAGTATTTGTGCTTATAGAAAATAATCTTAATAAACTGTTTAAAGATTTCTAGTCCGTGGTAAACCCAAGGGAATCTTAGATGCATGCACAGCAAGAAGAAACACAGCACTTGTCTTTTTTTCATTTGGGTGTGTTTATTTGCTCGATAACTCGTGTATCATTCTATATTCATGCTTACACTACATAGACCTGCTGCTTCCCCTACAGCTATCTGACTAACATCCAGGCTCTCTTCTGCCAGGACGCGGTGACTGACAGCTGAGGCAGGTGGGCGTTGAGTCAGGCTCACTGACACACATTTCATGGGCCTCGCTTGTAACTGACACTTTCACTCTCGGCTTCCTGCTTCTTCTTAAATAAGCTCAACCAGTACTCAGAGTGGATACACAGAGTACAGTGACATCAGTGGACTCCTCCCTTAGAGAGGCTGAAGCACTGCTGCACTGTCTGTGAAACTGTACCACACGAATACAGTGGTAGTTACATGGCACGCAACATTCTCAAAAGAGCACACGTTATCAGTGGGCTCAGTGAAGCTGAACTGTATTACACTCACTGAGTGTTACAAGTTGTCTTTCAAAGCAAATGTTCTGCCAGATTTGGCCACGACTATAGATTATTTAGTCCCATGTTGTGAATCATAGTGGGTGAAAACCTTCATCCAGAATGCCTCATGACTTTTTCCTAACAGCATGACATTGATCAAAAAAAGCACAGAGTGTTCTTTTATGTATAGCTNTCGTAGAATAAATGCAGATGTACTTTTTGCTTTGTCCTCACTCAATTCTCCACTGAGCAACAAAAGCAACGTGTGAAGTGGAGTGAGTGAACACAGCATTGTTGCAGGGGCAAATCCAAACGCATGAGCGTCGCAGAAAGCCTGATGGCCAGCACCTGTCTAAACAGATGCAGATGAAATACAATATGATCACTCAGTCCAACATTAATAGGCCTCACTTTTTAAAAAACCTTCACATAACAGACAGGTCAGTCAAGAGCATGTTCTTGTTTACTCCTAAGTCCATAACAACTGGCTGAGTGAATCACAGTTTAGTCCAAATACTGGAGGCTGATTTGGATTTGCTCCAAGAAGTGAATGAGCTGTTCTGTGAAACAGGGAGAGTCGGTTTTTACAAATGGTCCTCTCTTTGTGTGTGTAAAACAGGCAGATAGGAGATTTTGATCATGTGAATGTTTCGTTTTAGGCAGCACATTAGCGCTATTGTACATGTCTATTTTGATTTATTTTTGGTTTATTTTATTTTGTTTATCCAATTATTGATTTACGTCTGGAAAACTCATTTCTGTGTATCAAAGTTCCATATTTAGATTTTTCAAGAAAGTTATCCCTTTCTGCCTTAAAATGGCGAAGATGTAGCCACACCTATGCTTCCTCTATGAAGTCCCTGCCACTCTTTCTACTCATCCCACCCCACTGACTGCAGCTGGAGCACACCAGCTCACCTATGACTCTGCTCAAATATGTGAAACTACTGCGTAATTAAAAATAACAGTACAAATCAAACCAACCAAAAATGTTTCCCCATTGTGATGCCATAGAAGAACCATTTTTTCAATATATTTACACCAATAAACTTCCTTTAAGAACCCCCAAAGGTGAGAACCAGCAAAAAATGGTTCCATAAGGATTTGTTCCTTTGGTTTGTTACGTATGAAACCCCAGAAGTCTAAATCTGTGTTTTTGAGACTGTCGTCAATACACTGAACTTTCAAGGTGTA
>NW_007578532.1:52409-66821 GCF_000690725.1 Stegastes partitus | reverse complement strand
CATATTGTCCTGTTCTTGTATTCACTGACAGTTCCTCGGCTATTTTTTTTCCTTTTCTTTTCTTTTCTTTTCTTTTCTTTTCTTTTCTTTCTGTAGACTCTTCTGAACAGCCACCTCTATCATACTCTCTGCCTCAGATGCTATTGTTTCTGAAAGTTGGTCCATGATAATTTAGAAGCGCAAGCTATGAGTGTCAGGGGCTTACATGAAGTCTGTCATTTGTCTCATCCAGCTCGCATAAAGAAGTTATGTCCCCTAAATGGCCTAGTCTGACACAGGAACCAACTTGTCAGACCTTCTTGGCTGGCATTAATGTGCACATTGGGTGATCCAGTCATGGGTCGACAGCTTCAAGTACCGGTGTGAATGCAACCAGGATGCATTGTGGACGCACAGAGATCTGGTCGTTCTGACCACATTTGGAGGTGGTCCGGGCAGCAGACCACTTGTCCACTTATGATCGGATCACCCAAGATGCACCTTAATGCCAGCTGTGAACAGTCCCTAAAATATTGTCCCAACCTGGCATTACGGTGTGGAGATTCTGCTGCATCAGGCAACATGGGAGTTGCCTGTTTTTGGCATTTCCTGCAAGTTGCTGAATAGCTGTTTATTGCTGATTTGACATATTATCATATTAGGTGTGCCTCTGAATTTAATCTGTGGTTACTTGCTGTAGTCTTTACTGAATGCATTGAATTGAGAAATCTGTGTAAATATCTTTCTCATTCTCAAGATGCACTTTTCAGGTACAGTAAACCCCCTTATATGGATTCTATCAATGCCCTTTCACAGGTAGTTGCATTTGTTTCTTAAGTGAAATACTATTAAAATGCACATATTTGTTTCGTAATTTTAAAAATGCTCGTGTGTCAACAGTTAAAATGGTACAATGCACAAGAACCACTCCCAGAAATGAGGTGAAGAGCAGTGGAGACAGAAATCCCCACTGGTGGTTTGTGTTTGCATAGTGCTGATAGTTACCAGAGGAAATGTTTCCTGAGTGAAGGCTTTCATCTCTGAGTTTATCAGTGTCACGTCATAGGTAATATCTGCAGCAGCATTAATCCTAAGGATAGCAAGAGTGTGATGTCAAAATACTCTGATTATCCTGTTGCTTTGCCGTTACAGTCAGTTTTTTGAAGACTTTCTTAATAACAAAAAAAACTTTTTTCTTTGGATATTTGACTCTGCAGACAAAAATATAAATCTTTTTTAATCTTAGATATTTTATAGCTGCTCACTACTAAAGATCAGAACAGTTCATGCAAAGTTCTGGCATCTTTAGCAGCAGTAAAATGGTAACAGTAGTAATAAACTGACAGCTATGTGTATGTGTCTGTCAGGAGAAGTTCCAAATAGAATACAATATTCTCCTTAAATTAATTCATCTTTGGCAAGTAGGCTGCAGCTGTAGCATTAACATCTTGTGTAAAGTAGTGGCTGTGTTATTAATTAATTTAATTTATTGCAGTCAATCCTATGTGACATTGCTGTGACTCAACACATGCACTGTGAGACAACTTCTTCAGATCCACATCAAGTTTTGTTTAGATTTCCCCCCTGTTGGGCTGCACGGTGGATCGGTTTTTAGCACCGCCGCAGCTACGGGATTCCTGGCTCACATCCTGGCCTGGGCCTGGTGTCTTCTGTGTGAAGTTTACATGTTCTCCCTGTGCAGTGTGAGTTCTCTCCTCCCACAGTTCATAAAGTTAATTGGTGATTCCTGTCTCTATTGTCTTTATTTGCTTCGTTGGTGCAGCATTCCAGGGGACTGGAGCCTATTTCTGCACACACTGGGCAGGGACAGGGTGCAGTCTGGACATATCACCAGTCATGTAGCTGAGATATATGGACAAACAGCATTTAACACAGACACCTGAATAGCCGGTTAAAGCTGCCAATGTCCATTTGCATGTGTGACTGTTTGATTTTGACCTTATGAAATGTCATTTATTTTCAGTAAAAACACAGACTTCATGAAATTGTGCATACTGACTAATTGTTATGCTTATTAGTTTTGATTTTGTCTGACTAATGTGCATTGACAGATGCCTCTTCTTTCATGTGCATTTTTTTCTGTTTATTATGCAGTGTAATGAAACTGTCTGCTCTGTTCTTTATGGTCTGTGTGATTGGCAGGCATTTGAGCAGCAGTGCAGTGCAGCACAGTGCGGCGCGGGGCAGACAGAGGCATATCACAGCAGCGTAGCCATGCTCACATTAGCCAGCAAGTTGAAGAAGGACGATGGAGGAAAGACAGGCCGTGCCTCCGGAGCCTCAGACTCCACCCACAGGGTCTCCATCAGGGACCGCCTCCTTACCAAAGGTATCCGGGTCTCCTCTGTTCATCCATTTTGCTGTTTTATGTCTGTCCTCAATCTCTTTAAAAGACCTTATGGCACACTGGAATCTAGTGATACGGAGATAGATAGATAGATAGATAGATAGATAGATAGATAGATAGATAGATAGACGTGATCCATCAAACAATGCTAACACTACCAGCGAGAAGTAGTTGACTAACATAATCTGTCACTGTTTCCTTGCTGCATGAGGGCTTTGCTAGTCAAACGCACTAGAAAAACAGCAGCTGATCACGATGAGCTAAAACAGAATAAAGGCAGTCATATTGCTCCCATGCTGGGGAAATAGATTGGTTTTGCAAAATCCACCATCAAACTGACATTGTACAGCCACTTACCATGTGGGACAAACACCCTATTCCAATAGGAAACACTTTCCCACTCTTCCTTTTTGGAAAGCTTTCCTGAAATCCTATTAGTTCCAGAAGAAGAGAGTCCTTATCGTTGATTTTTTCCCCCCACACACATATAAGGGAAACATGAAAAAAGGTAATTTTGAAACTCACATTTGTGCATCTTTTTCTATGAGTCACATAATCACACCATCTCCTGCTAGACTGTTGTGGTGGTCATCATTTTCTCTGACAGGCTGCCTTTTCGATCATTCATGAGCGGCTGTTTTTGTCAGATTTTTCTCCCCGGTTCATTCCTGCAGTCAACACATCAGGAGTTGCTATGAGCTCATTTTCTGTCGTCATGAGTTTATTTCCTCAGTAGCAGTGAAACACGTTAGAATTGTAGTCGGGCTAACAAAACCACTTTAAGGGCAGAACTAAATTTGAAAGGTTTGAATATAGAGACTCTCACTGACCTAATTGTTGTGGAAGATAGTATGCTGACAACAATGCCGACTCAGAAAAAGGCAAAGTTGTTGATTTGTTGTACTATTATGATGGTTCATGTCATTTTCTGGCTATATCAGCTATCCCTATTTACAATGAACTGTTCAGTCTGTTTGCATACATCAAACTTTATCAGTCATCCAGTACAATGAACTGTCAAGATTAAGTTGTTTTTTTTCCAGTCATCACTGTTACATGATGCAAGTGAAAGTACATTTTAATTGACAGTTAAGGGTTGCAAATATTTGAGACTAAATTGAGGCTAAATATTTGAGGCATGTAGGCCAAGAGTGTCGCTTCTTAAGTGTTCTTTTAAGTCTCGTTAATGTCAACATCGACACACAGAAATCGACAGAGCTGTTTATGAATTGTTTATGCTGCTGTTCCTTCTATTTCAGCGTCTCGGCTGCTGCCTTCCCTTCTTTATCCATCTGTTTTTCTCTGTTTTTCCCTCTTGCTCCTTGGGTTTTTATTTATAGGTTCCTCTCTTTGCCTTTTGAAGCAGCTTCCAGATATCTGCCTCCTCTCGCCTCCATTTCAGTTTCGCAGGCTTGTCCTTGTTCTCGCTTGTCGTCACTCCGTTTACGTTTGTCTCATTCTTTCCCCGTGCACCTGCCACCTGTTTCCGTGTTGTTCTCGCTTTATCTATACATTCATTTGTACATCATCCAATTACTTGGACCAGCAAAATGTGGGTTGTTCTTCTGTGTGAAAACCCTCTTTTCCTAATTCTATTCGCCTTATTGTGGGCTCAAAATGTGATATTGCATGCAGTATGTACATGGCTTAATTAAATTAGGTGATGCAGAAAGATATCAGAAGACTCATCATATAAAATTTGAATGGATTCATCTATTGTTTGTCTGCAGCTGGTACACAATCATCAGTTTACAAATGTTAAATAGCAAAATGTCAAAATGTAACAGAGTAAAAAAAAAAACAACAATGGTCACACCTGCAGCCAGAAGAAATGAATCTAATTTAGTTGTACACTGGCTGAGAACCACTGGAATAATTTGTAGATGATCTTGAGGTTTTTCTCTGATTATGAGTCGGGATCTGACATTTGGCCTAAATGTGTAATGGAGAGGAGTATTAATTCTGAAAATAGCCCTTTGTTGATCTCATTAGTCAAAACAGCAACTCTCTCTTAGCCCTGAGGGAGCTGTTAATAACTGCATGCACAGACCTCTGTGTGGAAGGGGTTAGTTAAAAAGACAAAAAAAACTCTTAAGCATAACCTTGAAGTACCTAATTATTAGACCCAGAACACTTCAAAGAAAATGTAAGTGAATAGAAATTAAAACATATACTGACCAGAGAAACCGAGCATTGTTTTGTAAATTTCTCTGGGAAGAAAATGTGTTTAGTCAGCTGACACAAATTAGCAGCAGAAAGTGTCAGTGATGAGAAAACAAAACAGAACCTGGAAGCTTTTAAAAATTCAACCAGACCTCTCCCAGAGGCAACACCCACAAAACATCCCAGTGCTCTTTCCATGTCTTCCTGTTGGTTTCCTTCTTTTTGTCTTCTCTGTCTTTCTTTTTTTTGTTTTTCTCCAGCTGCTTTCACATCTTTTTACTTTCGTCCCACTGTGCCAGTCGTTCTGTTTTTCTCTGCTACATTGTGCTGTGTGAGGGAGACAATTCTTTTTTTTTTTTTTTTTTTGCCAGTTGCACATGAGCCATTATTCTTTAATGCAGAGGAACTTTCCTGTGGAGCAGGTGCTGTTCCACTGCTTCATTTATGAAAAAGAAGTGTGGGGGTGTCAGTTATATCCATGTGAGGATCTCACATTTGTGTGTCTCAGTCTTTTCTGCTCCCCCTGAACCATTGTTCTTATTTTCTCTCAACAGAAGTTGCAGAACTTGAAGCCAATCTCCCTAGTAAGTATGCCTCACACTTACACGCACATAGCATTCTTTCTCACCCTCTTCTCGTCAAGTCATCTGAAAGTGTGACAGCTGAATAATTGGCTTAATATACAGCAGGTGTTGCGACAAGCACAGCTCCATTTCTCAGTTGCATTGTGGTAATGAGGGTTGTTTTCTGCAGTGGCAAAGCTCCTCTGTTGATCAAGTAGTGTGGTATCGTCCTCGCCAGAACTGCAACAATTCATTAGTTAGTTGTCATAGATGTAATTAATAGTGGAGTATTTTGATCACTCAACTGATTACTTTAGGAAAATACATTGTCTAATAGCAGCTTTTTAATGAGAATATTATCAGATTTCTTACCATACACTGAATGTCTTTCAACCGTGGACACAATACCCTCCAGGACGCCATTTTCGGCTTTGGTAAACACTACTTTCTGACCTTTTACCAAACAAACAACTCATCAATATTTGCGAAAATCTTCGACCATAAAAGCTATGTTTTCCTGAGCATTACAGTGACAGCAGAACTGTCAGTGCAATCGGACAACAAACTAAGGATTAAGTACTTGATGCCACCACCATACACAGACATAAGCCATGTGTTCTTATCGAACTGTACGCTCGTTTTGAAGCGTCTCTCTGGGCAGCATGTCTGTTTCTTCCTCTTCCAGTTTTTGTTTTTTTCCCCTGGATGGTTGGAAAACAACTGGTTTTATTTCTTCTATTCTGTTTATGACACCAGTGTGTAACATAGCCTATCAGCGCCACACAGTCTAGTTTATCCACTCCATAGCAGTTATGAAAACAAGCCAAATATGCAGTTGTTTATTGTTGCAACATACTATTGAGAACTATATGAAACAAGGATCTATATGTCTAGTCAACAGAAACACTAATGCATGTCTCCCTACCAATGTGTAGTGCTTTCTACTAGACTTTTTGCATTTTTTGTCATGCCACCCAGCTCTGCCACCTAAATGTTGCTGTAATAGGCTGGAAATGAGTCATGGTTTTAAATATATATGCGCTGTGGGGCTAGAGAGGTTTACTGCTTGTTATATTTCTGGCCTCAGGAGGTATTTATTCAAACAAACTGTACCCCCTCCGGCTATGATTTGAGTGCAGACTTTATGAGAGGTTTTTCCACAACAGTATATGAGATCTTTGTCAGTCAGTTATGTGGTCATTGTTATGCACAAGTGCATCGTTCATTATGATTGCTTTGGCTGAGCTCAGAATGCTTGTTTGTGTTTGTGGTCTGATGAGTTTGCCCTCGTAGCTGTGGACCATGAAAGCCATAGAAGTAAACAGCTACGAGCATACAGTGTCGACTAGAAAGCAACAGACCTGATTAGTTTGCTTGGAAATATTTTTTTTTCCTGCTACAAATTCAAAACAAATGCATCATACTAACAAGAACGAGACCCCACACAAAATATTCAGATTATTTAGACCACCGCTGCAGCCTTGCTTGCATCTCCTCGATAGCCCGTGAGTTTGCAGCCAATCTGAGCTCGACTGTGAATAACATATACCTCATTCTTTGTGTGGAGGCTATTTATGTTTCTCTGTTATCTATTGTTAACTTACCAATGCAGGAAATTAACACTGTCCTCCCTCTATAGAGCCCTGTGTGTTCTTTCCTTCAACAGCGGGTCCTTGCACTCTGAGCATTAATGCTAGAATCAATGACGGGTATAATTGGAAGAAGACTTTGCCGTTCTTTTATTTATACATTACTGTACAAGAAAATGTGGTTTTCCGTCAAGCCACTATGAGCACATCTCTTTCCAAGTTCGATAGCTCCAAAATCCTGAGAACATGCTGGCTGCGTTGTGCACTACTTTGTCTTAATGCCTTTGGAGAGGGTTCCTGTTTAGGTTTTTATTTCCATCGTCTGTCACTTAGAGAATCAAAATCGTACGTGATCTGTTAAACCAGAGCAGCGATGTCTGCCAAAAGCAACAACATGGTTAAACATACAACTGATGGGGAAATAAAAGGCAAATCGAAGGCAAATTATTCCCATGAACTGAAGGATGTTTCGGCGCTGGCAACCCCACGGGGTGTGGCTTTGTTGTCCAGATGAAAGCCAGAATTCAGTGTCTCCCCCATGGTGGTAGGACAACTTTTCGACGACATCCTCGTGATTAATGCAGCTCTACACCAGAAGAATATTAACCTGTGGACTTTTTTAATAGTCATTCAGTCAACATTCCTGGGCTGACACCACAAGAAATTTGCTCCTCAAACATTGCCACATACAGTTCATGCACATGAATACGTCCTCAGATTCCAGTTCTGCTTTTTAGTTCTATTATCCTGCATGTTGTTGTGTATTATGTCTGATGATTGTTTGGGCAGATTGTGTCTCTCAGCAGTTTCACCTCTAATGACTCACTCTCCACCGGGCATGAATGATGTATGAGTGAGGTGGAGAAAGTTTGGAAATCATCAATTATTTGAGTGTTTGTTTTACATGCAAGGACAAAGCTGGAAAAGAGCCGGTGGAGTGTTTAGTTAGATTAAAAACGTATTACACATAAACATGGGTGAAAAACCCTCAAAGTGTCGGTGTTGGTTTTTTGCGCGCAGTACTCATCTCTGAACACCAGGGGGGAATATGGTGCCACAGGGACTCCTAAAGGCAACGCATAAATCCTGCAGTCGGGGCTGACAGTGTGAACATGTTGTGGCTTTGGAAAGACTTTATGAAAATGTTATTAATGTAAAGCCTTTATTTGCCACAAAGACCTTCATACAGCTGCCTCTGACTCTAAGAATTAAAAACTGTCTTTCTCTCTGCTCTCATTTGTTCACGTACAGGTACATGCAAAGCTAGTTTCCCAGATGAGGATAAGCTGCATCATTTTCAGCTGGCAGTGTCTCCTGGTAAGAGAAAAACAAAGATGACTTAAGTTTTGTTGCATGGTTTATTGAGAAGCTGCCTTTTTCTCATCTATCCTTGCAAAGCTAACACCATATGCATAAACTATATTGTTGGCTCCTATTGTTATAGTGGTGATGCTTGTGTAGTGTTTTTCTAGTAATAAAATTTATGGTCAAGCTTATGCCAGGCTCAAATAGGGCTAAGGTGCTGCTGTTTGGATTCCAGGATGTGGTGGTGGATAAATCTAACACATTAGATGTAAATGTTTTAGTGGTTTACCTTAACTTGTAAACATCAGAGGAGTAAAAAATGTTTTATCACCAATATTAATTTCAAACTAGACGGGTGTCTTAAGGGTTTCTGGCTGGTAAGGTACTGGGTCGAGGATATTTTCTGTGATAGAGAGCAAGACTGAAAATGTTAGCAATTTATTTCTAAATCTATGTCTGTCCTAACGTATTCCCTTTGAATGGCACTCGAGTCGTTTCTGTATTTCCACAAAACTGCTGCACCGTCATTAGTCCCCGTTCATTCTGCTCGCTCAGCAGTGTTCCAAGTTAAGCAGGCTACCTGTCGAATATTGTACAAACCAAACACACCGGTGTGGAATTACCCGAGTCTCTGGAGGCTCCCCACTTCTCGCTTTCTGCTCTCCATCCGTCATGCATAAACATTGTCGCTATCCAAGCCCAATGTCGTCTTCTATGTCCCCTCATTTAGAAAATGTGGATCTGCCTATCTTCATCCTATATATACAGATGGACCATAAAGAGAGCACAAGCCATATGCTGAAACACATTTAAATTTGTGTATGACGAGTAGAAAAGGAGTGATAAAGAAGTACAGTGGTAATGCAGTGCTGTAAAGCAGGTACACAATGTTTTCTCATACAATTTACTGATCTAGATACGAATCCAGGCACCAGACACGTGTTGGGAAAATTGAGCAGAAATGTTAGGTGTTTCCAAATATTTAATCTAAATATGGACTATTCTCTTGTAATTCTAGTTTATTGGGTCTTAGATCTGAGTTTCCACTCATTTCTGTGATTCATGATAACCTTTGTGACGCCCCTTTCACTGTCTTGAAGGTGGTCTGAGCCCACCTGAGAGGGAAACTGGCTGACATGTCATGTGAGGGTCGTCAGCTAACATAGCTTACTGGGACCCTTCAGGCTATAAAACCTGGCATATGTCTTCACTTTCTCTCTCTCCTCCATCTGTCTGGCACTAACCTTCTTTTGTGTTTGCACCTTCAACACCCTTGCTGCAAACATAAGATCTACATTCAATCACTGTTCACACTGCTGATCTTGCTGACTTCTGCACTCGATTGTTGTTTTGTGTTAGCTTAGTTTAAATACATTTAGTTTGGTTCAAGTTCATCTCTCGTGTAGAATTTCCTTAAAACCAGTGCGTGAGTCCTTACACTCACTAGAGATCTGAGAATGCAAACCAAAATAATGTCAGGGAAAAAAACACAAGCTGTCAGATGATTTGACAAGGTCTAATCTTTAAATATGCTGCAACAATATAAGTCAACCTGAGCAGCATTTTTATTTGTGCTTATTGCAGCTGTACATGATAGTTTACTTAATATAATGTGCTTTTTGTAAAAAATGCTAGCAATTGGTAATTTTAAAAGATTCCTGGTCATTTCAATTTTCTCAAATTTCTTTAAATCTGGTTACGTGGTTTGTAATTAAAATAATTGTAAAAATTTTCAATTTAAAAAAATTACGTTTTTGCTTACTTATTTTTTTTTTTGTCCAAATAGCCCATTATTGAAAATAGGCTTTTTCAATGTTGCAGTGTAAAGGTACACTGCTTTAAAAAAAAAAAATCCTGAAGGTAGGATTGTAATGCCAAAAGCATTAGCTCCTTTATTTTCTGTTTAACTGACACAAATATGCTCTGTACAGCGATGTATTGTGGTACACCACCAGAGGTCAGTGATGACCCAGGCAGCTAGCAGAACAAGCAGCCGAGCTGATAACGATGGTGAATACCAGTGGGAACGCAAAACTTAAAAAAAAAAAAAAAAAGAGAAGACAGAGAAAAGCTTCTGTCCGTGTTTGGGAATATTTTGAATTGGAGTATATAGGTGAGCGGGACGTGACTGGCTGTGACTTACATGCGTAGTCTGGAGATATTGATAAGCCGCTTTTGGTGAGGCAGGCCAGGAGGATCGTTTACTGGTGAACTCGGGTCATGTTTTGATGCAGTTGTGACAGGCACGGCTGATCTGACAATCGTCACCTTGCAGTGCTGCTGACTATAGTAGGACGAGTAGATAAACTTTTTTGGCATAAAATCTTGGATGGCTAGGTCCGCTAAACCTGTATATGTTCAGCCAAATGATGATCCATTAGTTTTAGCCAGTTTATACTTGAAAGCTAAGAATTGAACTCGGCTAGTATCCGTGCATTACCTCTAGGACGTATTTATGCATTTACATTTTCACATATGTATGGTTATGTTTTTTTTTTTACCACACTTAGCTGAAACTCTTATCTCACTCCTTAAGGAAAACAAATTTATCACAGTAGTCACTAATGAAGTATTTGAAGGTTGAAATGACTGGTGGTCATTTAGAGAAGTCAAAAGCATTTTGTTTGGTCTACTGTAGGCTACTACACTGTTATACGTATGTGACAGTGACTCCACCTTTCCAGTTTTACGGCACAATTTCTTATTTTTGTTTTTTTAAAATGTGGTAGATTACTCACTTGATATGCAATAGTTCTCAATCAATGTCTGTCATCTGATGTGTTATAACACACTTATGATATAGCAAGTACATTTGTTTTTTGAAGCTGTTCCCAGCTTTGTGTGTGAGCGTTAACAAGTGAGTGTGTGTGTGTGTGTATCTATGATTCATCCATCTCTCTCTGCCACTGCAACAGGCAGCGCAACTCCAGGTTAGCTTTCACAAAGGCCTTTGTAAGCAATATCTGCAGAGAAAAGCAAAGATCAGCAATTAGAGAAAAGGTTCGGTGTCATGTTCTTTTAAGAGATAAGGAGATTGAGTTCTCAGAGAAAGACTTGCTCAATTATTCAAAACCTCTGTATCTCCTGATGCACACCCACAACCGCCACACTTATCCGTCACACGCTCCTTTCTCTTTGACCATTTCTGTTTCTTCCCCTTGTTTAATCTTCCTCTTGTTTTTTTTTTTTTGGTCTCTTCCTGTTGCTGCTTGCTCTTCCTCCCTCCTTATTGTTTGGTAGAGCTCAGCATTTGTCACCAATACATCTGAGGTTTAAACACAGTGGTCTTGATCAATTATTGTAATTTATATCACAGCCGGGACAACCTGCTGTGGCATCAGACATAGTGCAGCACATTGTTAACATGCAGCATCAGATTTGAAATGCATGAGGTCATATCTGTGAGCATGTGAACAAAGGTGCTATCACAGAACTATATGCAAGGGGAATTCTCTGCACATATTTTATTCAGGATGTTTTTTCAGCTCAAACGCTGAACAAATTGCTGCACATCTCGAGGTCTAAAAAAAAAAAAAAAACGTAGTGGAGGTACGAAAAATAGCCCACCAAGCTACGTGTCTCTGTGTAAGGTGCTAATTAATCTTTTTGTTAATAGTCTGTTTCAATTTTGCTTTGAGAATTACAGCATATTCGGTGGATATTATCCATGAAGTAGCTTTCATTTGTACCGCGGGAGGATATTGTGGTCAGGCAGGAAAATGAAAAATGCAAAGGGAGCTTGCCTCAGGATGTAGACTGTCTAATATCTCTCATACCCGAACCAGTGTAAGGTAAAATCATCCTGACTTGTTATGGAGAGAATTTATAGCTCAAGGCTTATGCAAGCGCTTCTTTCCGTTAACTTTCTTTTGCTTTTGTTCTTTTGTGTTTTCTTCTGTTCTTGTTGTCTTTTACGTTTCTCGTGGGAACGGTAGGCAGCAGTGCTGTTTACTCTAGGTGAACATTATTCACGCTACAGCATTACCATAATTTGAGGGATAATTTTGAAGCACAACTGCTTCACCATGTGTCAAAAAGCAGAGCCAAGTACATTGCCCAGGAATTCATCTTTTGTGAGTTGAGAAAAGTGTGGTTTTTCCCTTTTGTGCTGTGTTGTAATACCCAGTATTCATGTTCAGTGGTCTTACTTAGTGCAACAATAACATGGAAAATTATACATGACAACCATCAATTCTCATTAAAAGGGGAAAGAGTTGTGTTCCAGTTAAACATCTTAACAACACGTGTGTCTCTCACAAAGTTAATAATGTTACCTTTGAGATATTATTAACTATGCTAATAATAATAATGTTGGTAATGCCCACAACAAATTGTCTTGCCGTATTCATCCAGGTGAAGAGGTGAATTTTAATGCTTTTAGTACAAGGGGGCTGTTGTTGTTTTTGTTGTTTTCTCAGAGCCTCACTCAAACCATCTCACTTGCGTCACTCAAAGACCAAAAGAGGCGAAACAAAACCAAACTGAAGAACACATGAATATGCTGAGCAACAAGCATAGTTTGTGTCAGATTGGTTGCCCAGATTTAATTGAAGTGAGGCGGGTGGTTGAGAAGACAGTTTTTTTTTCTAATGTTTTTAATATTAAACTGTTTTGCAGCTACATAGCCACTTTAAAACTTTTCCCAAGTCTGTGATGTATCAGCTTGACATCTACTGGAATGTCTGTGAAGCTGCTCTTTAGTTTAGTTTCCTTTTCCCATGCAGCAGCTCTGTGCTGTGACCCTGTAGCCTCAGACCCCTGTGGCCCTGAGGAATGGGGACACCAGCAACACTCTAGGGTGAGCACATTCTCACACGTCACTGTTTGGATTGTTAAAATTACAATCATGAAATTGATGCACAAATTGGCCTATCTGGGTTTTTCGGCTGTGCACTTTCTTGCTTGATTTGCAGGTGGATAATTATTGTATTGTTCTGCACATTGCAGCATAAATTTGCATACCAAATATTTGGGCAAAACTTTTTTGGAAGAATGCAGCAGCACGTAGGTTTAATGTTTAGTGATACATTCAAGGTTTTGTTTTTTTGTAATATTTAACACACGATTGCGCTGCCCTATTAACCAAATAACACCCTGCTTTTCCAGTTATTTCTATCCTCCACCACCTCGCTGTAGAAGGACCTTCTGCAGTAAACATAACCTCAACTTCAGTCAGTTTTAAAACCTTTAGTTGACTTTTTTGCCCTTTGGTACATTTCCCGTGTGGGTTAAACACCCTACACATTTATGCTTCACTTAGTAAGTTATTGTGCCAGTGATGGTGCTCGCTGAGGCCTGCAGCTGTTGCACAGATAAACATCGTGAGCAAAAGATCAAGCTAACAGCATCAGTGAGAGGCACTTTGGGGTGAACAACTGCATGTTTTTTTGCTGGACGGCTAAAAAGAGGCTCCACAATCAAAGCTACACGAGCTGACCGAGTGTCCGACCTCCCTGAGGCCTCCACCGACAGAAGTCCTGTCCTTTATTGATGCCTTTATGATGTTGTTTTTAAGCAACCTCAAGTACTGCCTGATTTTACATTATAGTTCCATAGGATAGCATTCTTGTTATTACTATATTTTCCACTTCTCTTGTCAGTTTAGACTAATGACAGGATTCTGTGATAAATACGTGTGATTTTTTTTTAGCAACTAACAGCAAACTTTGTCTTAAACAACAGATATGTTCCTCTCATTTGGGCAACATCAAATGAATTAGGTCTAGCTTATTTACCCCCAAAATTTCGAGTTCAGTTGTGTGTGCTTGTGTGTGTGTGTGTGCGCGTAAAAGTCAGTATTAGTGCAAGCCCAGTGTTTTGTGACAGTAAAGACTGATTGTTCCACTTTACTGAGGACAGCCATGAATTATTCATGACCTCTGACTGCAGCTGTTACACACTGGATGCACTCCGTTGTCTCCCTCTCTCTCTTTCAGTTTGTCGCTTTTTCTTTCTTTACTCCTCCTTTTTTTACCTCAACACATGTTGGAGCTGCATCTCTTTATCCCACACACCTTTTCTCTTCTCCCTGTATCTCTTCCCATTAATAACACAGGGGAGACTGTTTGTGCAGGCTAATTAAATTGTACCTCAGTCTTTGTTGCATTGAACGGAATCGGTTTCGGTTTCGATTGCCCTTTTACAAAGTCCTTATCTCAAATTGCTCAGCGTTTAAGTGTACGGAGCGTGAGCCTGAGTGATGTGTCGTCTTAGCACCGGTTTTGAATGTGTGCATAAAGCAACCTTTACCTTTTAAACATGGGTTTAGATGTTATTCGTACTGTCTGTACATAAGGTTTTGCTTGATTGTATAATTAAATTAATTGTGTCAACATGTGAACAACTGAGGTCTTAGTTTGTTCATTCCAATTGTGTTTGTGTATGGAGCATAATGTATCGCTAATTTTAGTTCTATTAATATTAGGGCACCTGAGAAGGGTGTTTT